>NC_143400.1:20642766-20896438 GCF_052110815.1 Crocodylus siamensis
AGAATGACGATTTTAGAAGGACAAAGATGGTCTTAAATGACCCATGAAATCAATTGATTCCCTTACTTCTTCCTGAATAGAAATGCCACTCCCCCAAACCAGGCAGTTGATTTTAAAGTTCGGGGGGAGCAGAAATTAACATGAGGTGCAATCATACGAGTTCACCCTCCTTCCTAGATCCCCGGTGCTCCAACATTTCTTTGAATAACTCACTTCAATCCCATTCTTCTTCACCCCCAATGTATCACACTGAAAAGGCTCACCCAGCACAAAAAGGGACCCTTTCAGGAGAAGACCGTGCTGAAGTGATCTTTCCTACTCGGATTATCCAACACAGGGATCCTGACATTTCTCTGTCCACACTCCCAGAGAAAAACAAAGCTTCCCAGGCTGCTCCATCACTCCAGACAACCTTTCTATCTGCCCCTGGCTTTGAGGCCTGGTGTTTTCTTTATGGCTATCTTTGGAAAAAGGGCCTCTGTTTGCTGCCTTAACACTTACACAGCAAGGAAAGTGAGAGTCCCCCAGAAACTCAGAAACCATGCAACTGCAGAGGAAGTTGACCCCAGTGTGATTTGCACACACAACCTTCTGATCTGGAGTCAGACATGCTGCCATTGCACCATGGGGCCACCTGTAGTACTGGACATGAGAGGAGCTATGGGAGGACTCTCTGGGAGATGAATCCAAAAGGAGGGATCCACAATGCAGGATCAGCATGAGCTGAGGGATCCCGGAGCCCAGGACTGGCAGGCCCACGCTCACCACCCACCAAGAATCTGTGGGAACAGCGGTGAGTGCGGGGAAGAGCAAAGCCACGGTTTTTACACTGGGACACGGTGAGGCAACTTGAAAGCCGGGGGCGGGGGCGGCACCAGCCCAGGCCCCTGAAGCGACCCAGCACAGCATCAAGAACTCGAGGGGAGAGGGAAGCTGGGGCCGAGATCTTGGAACCTGGCCGCGGGCGAACTCCTGAAGCGAAGAGCATTCTCCACATGTTCCTCACATCTTGGAGTGGTCGGCCTCTACTACTCCACTATCATCTACAACTACACCCAGCCACCCTCTAGCTACTCCCTGGAGAAGGACAAGATGGTGGCTATGCTCTATACACTGGTGACTCATGGTGAGTCCTCTAATCTACAGCCTACGCAACTAGGAAGTCAAAGTGGCCTTCAGCAAAATCTTTCCAGTGTGCAAGAGAGAATGAATATCCACGAATATCTTGGCAATAATGAATATGATTACTTGTAACTTTGTGATGCCTATTGTGGGTCCACATCTGATTTGGCAAATTATGACATCCTGGGTTTCAGTGCACAACAGTTGATACGCATCTTAAAAACATTAGAGTTTCTAGTCTTTCACTACAATTTAACAACAACTGCTCACAATGAAGGAAGAGTTTTTGTACCTATCATCCATCACTTTTTGCACTCCTATTTACTTTAATAATTCATGATAACTCACACTACATAAAAGAAGCCACATAGTATAGTATATTCATCTTAATATATGTCATTTAATAGAAGCATCAATTTTTTTCAATGAGTATGAAGAAAAACATGCTAACTAGAGCACATCAAAGGAAACCAAACCAAATCTGACCCCAGCACTGTTTCCTGCCTAGGCAATGATCTGTTGAGGTCCCTTCCAACCCAAGCATCTATGAATTTATGAATCAAATCAAATCAAAGCAACTGATCCCACTCTCCCGTTTCCATTTCTTCTCTATTTTCTGTAAAAGATGATGTCTCAAAGAATTATATCCATATGTGTGCCTTTTTTATGACTTACTTTCAGTAGTATATTTTAACCCCTTCACTTAAGGCTCAGGAAAGGAAGGAATGAGGGACAAATCGAAGCAAGCAAGAGAGCATTTGAATTAGCAAGTAACAAGAAAGGATTTTTTTATATATAATTTTCCTTTGTTCCATTCTATTGGGTGGTACATAGTTCTTAAATGGTAAATGCCAATAATATTTTTAAGAGGATAAAAGTTAGTGTTAGGTTGCTTTAATTGGAAGAAGAGTAAGGAACAGAGGAAATAATAGCTTAAATCCTTTAGAGTTGTTGCTCTTTGGATGAGTCCACACATGCAGGCAGCAGCTTAGGTATGAGTGGCACAAATTTGTGCTGGGAATTTTTGCCTCAGCACACATGCCTGAACATGCACTTTGGTGTGGGGCAAGTTGTGCCACTTGGGGCTACCCAACTCCTCCTGGATCTGCAGCCAGGGGGAGCTGGAGGCTGCAGCCAGCCCCTGTGCCAGCCCAGCTGTATAAAAAGTTGCAACAAGCTTGGGAGCTTCTGGGGCCCAGTCAATTAGTGTACCAGCTGGACTGCTGAAGCAGCCCTAATCTAGAGTTCCCTGTGCCCTCTATGCACTGCAGCAGTCTGGCAGTGAGGGCTGCTGCCTGGCTATGACCTGCTGTGCACCTGTGACAGCATGTGGACCCAAGGCTGCACACCTGCCAAACATGGATGGGGACCACATGATGGCAGTAGAGGCATCTGCACTTCTTGGCCAGTTGCCAGTGGGCTGTGGGTGCACAGTTGATCTTTGTGTGGCACTGCTGCCATTTGGGCGGCTATCACCTGGAAGATGTTCTCAGTGTGGTGGTCTGCTTTGAACTGTTAAAGCATGTCCTCTTTGTCCCAAAAGGCCAGGAGGACTGTCACCTCATTTGCCACCCAGTTGAATACGGGGTGCCAACCCTAGCAGGCTCCTCTGCCTGGGTCCCACTACTTGCCTCACTAGCAGGAATCCAGGTGTTCCTTATTTAAAACTGCAAATTCTCTGCTAAAAACAATCCCAAATTCACTCTTTAAAATACCCCAAAATACCCCATGTTCTTCCACAATTGAAACAAAAGACCACCAGAGAGAGAGATCGATTAGTTGGGTAATGTTTTATTGATATATTTACAATTTGAAAGTAATTTGGAAGCCTACCAGTACCTCTGTCATCATAACAAAATTAATTCTAAATAACTATATGCTTTAATGTTTGCTTTTGGTTTTGTTATCATAGAAAAATTAGAGCTCCCCCCCAATCCCTTCACTAACCAGGATGTGGTGGGGACAGCTGCCCCTGCAGCCATAGCTCCTGCCATCAGGTCTCATCCTATGTGGCAGCTGGGCACAATGGGTGTGTGATGAGGGGCTATGAGGTTTACAGGAGGGGGGTAGGAAGGAGGTGGGTGTGGGGGAATGTGGGGTGTGTGGGAGGGTGTGGGAGGAGTTGTGGGGTTTGAGTGGGGAGCTGCCAAACCCCTGCCCACTCTGCCCCCTGTGGTGCACAGCCCCCGGTGCTGGCAGGAGCAGCCAGCTGTGCCATGCCTGCTGTAGTGCTGCCTGACCCATGATCTGTGTGGGGAGAACAGGCCTGGCACAGATGACTAGCGTGCCTTTGTGACCTCACTGAATTATAGCTAAGTCTGAAGGTTCACCACACTCTCATTTTTCTGGGTGGTCACCCCAAGGACTCAGCCTCACCTCTTATGTAACAGGGTCAAGGACCCTTTCAAGTATGGTAAAAGTGGCCTGCCTCTAGAATGCAAGCACCACCATCCTCAAGGCAGTCAAGCTAACCAGCAGTGGAAAGAGACAATGACCACCTTACAATCAGGGAATAAAGTACACCCAGTGCTCCCTGAGGATGAGCCACTGCTCACAAAACAGTGCTTGACAAGAATGCTGAGCTGAGGCCAAGGTACTGAATGTGTGGGACAGGGGTGCAGACAATTTTTGCCCAGTTTGTCTACAGAAAGCAGTTTATAGCTGTGACCAAACTCAAATGAACAGCTGCAGCCAGCTTCAAAAATGGCCAACCAGGTGAAAATCTCACCCCTTATTGCATGAGGTATCAGATGATATTTCAAAATGTAGTGTCTTCTGTAACTTGTGTCTGCAGAGCTCTGAACCTGTCCCTGTTTTCAGAAGAGGAAGGGGAAAGGGAGAAGATGAAGTTTGGTCTGGTGTTTTATCACCCCCTCCCCAGATGATGAGTTGGGGTGTATTGGAGCCCCACACCCTCCAAGCTAACTTTCTTTCTTCTTCACAGCACCCAGAACTGTGCCCTGAAGAAATACAAACAATACCCAACCACTTGATAAGTGCCAGTGCCTGGGAGATCCCCAGCATGGTCTCAGTGAGGGTGTTCTTTCCCTATATCCTTACACAGATGTGGGCAAGATTGCCCTACATTGTCACTTAATGAGTACATCTGCAATCCTAAATGCCAATAGCTCTAGAGAGACATGTTTTCAAGGTGTGTGAGCTGGGTGGGAGAAATGTTTGCTTTGAATCACTCGGGGTTCCAGGACAAAGCTCCAGTTTCTATCTGCTGATGGTGGACCCAAGTACAAGCTGGGATGGGGGAGATATCCCAACAATGAGAGGGGGTAGCAACAGACAACATTATGTTCCTCTGTGTTGGGGCTTGACACATCAGCATGGGGTTGTTATCAGGGTGATTGGCATACTGCTCTCCCCCTCCCCCCATGATGATTGCATTAACAAAATGTGCTATAATAGGGAATTATTATGTCAGGCTTTTAGGACAATGGGCAACTTCGTGAAAGTTATACTGCTCATTCCAGAGCATTGTTTGTGGATTTAAATGGCAGTTGTCCAATAAATCACCATTAGGCCGCTGAGCCTTATACTGTTGGTCCATGAAGTAGGGCTGTGCAAAGCTTCAGGTGCTGATTCGATTCGGAAGAGATTCAGGTCATTTCAGTGGCCAAATCTCCAAATCCAAATTGAATCAGGGGACTAATAAAAAGGTCTGACTCAATTCAAAGCTCTCCAAATATTTTCCAAAGATTTGGAGAACGCTCATGATTTGGGCAGTCCCCCACCACTGCAGCAGGGAGCTGGTGCCAGACTTGGAGGTGGTAAGTAGGGGGAGAGGGTGCCAGGCTCCATCCCCTGTCTGCTCCCCCAGCCCCCTTCAACCCACACCTGCTCCCCCAGACCCTCCCATGGCTGCCCCACATGCCCCAGCTCCCGGTGCTTTAAAAAAAGCCCCCACTCACCAGGTGCTGCTGGGTGTGTGTGGGGGGCAATCCCCGTTGTTCCCCACTGCCACAGACTGCATTGGGGGTTCTGTAGGAGCCCCCTGACCCCCCACACTGTCCCAGCCTCCCCATGAATGTCCCACCCATCCCAACTCTGGCCCTTTAAGAAAAAAACAACCCCCCCAGGACTCACCAGCTCCTGCAGTGGCCTTGGGCCTTTGGGGGGCTTGTGGAAGAACCCCCCCATGCTGTGGGGCAGTAGGGGGCAGCGGGGATCTCTCACCCACTGGGCAGGAACCAGTGAGCCTGGGCAGGGGGTGGTATTTTTTTCCTTAAAGGACCAGAGCTAGGGTCGGTGGGGCAGCCATGCGGGGGCTGGAACAGCAGAGGCAGTTGGGGGGCTCATGCGGAGCCCCCCACACAGTGTGTGACAGTGGGGGGCACTGGGGATTGCCACCCCAACCAGCAATTCCCAGTGAGTTACAGCATTTTTTTCAACCTGCAGGGAGCTGGGGTGGGTGGGGCAGCTATTGCTGGGCCCGGGAAAGTGGGCAGGGGATGGGCCTGGGTGATTCGGAGATTCAGAGGTTCGGCAGCTGAATGTCCAAATCAGATTTGGCTGAATCAATTTGGGACAGTGTTTGAATCACTGAATCGAATCACTGTCCCCCGAATTGGCTGGTCCAAAGCGAATTCTAGCTGCTTTGCACAGGCCTCTCATGAAGGGGCTATCCTTGGCTATTTCTCACTCCCAAAAATCTGGTGAAAGGAAAATTGCTCTTCTTCTCCTCCTCCCTTTCCCCACCTGCCCTCAGTTTTGGTTTACAGAGGGCTACCATGGACACTGAAATTACTTTATTCCCCAACCCCATCCTCCCATCATTGCCACTTGGTTGGGAAGGGCTCTTAGGAATGGTCACTCTTAGGTCAGTTTATTGTTATTATAATGACCTAAAGAATTTCAGAGCTGAAATGACAGATTCAGACAAGCACACTCAGTACTATTGGCAAAACCAACATTGGTTTGTTTGGATACAGAGCTAATGACAGTTATGCAGAGCAGTACCATGCCATTTTTAATTACTACAAAATGCTCACAAAAAAATCAAGAAATATGGACAGCTCCTGTATCCTGAGGAGGAGTGGCCTGGCTTCTTGCAATGCAAGATGGAGCCGGTTGAGATGTAAGTCAGCCCTAAGGTTTGATTCTGATGTTGCCTATTTCTCTTTCTCTGATGGAGTTTACAAACAGCTCGTATATCTATCCATAAAAGGCAATCATTCATGAACAGCATTTGCGTACGGGAGTAATCATTAATGATTCAGAAAGCATAGAACTAATCTACAAGAAAAAATAGCGCTCACCTAGAAAGGGTAAATAGTGATTATCTGGAAAGATTGCATATGGCTTATAGGGGTAAATATCCACAAATGAACGTGGGTGTTACAGTGGACAATATGCTGAATATGAGCAAAGAGTGTGTTCTTGTTGGGGAGAAGTATAACGGCATACTGAGCTGCATCAGTAGGATTGTTGACAGCAGATCAAGGGAAGTGATTATTCCCCTCTTTTTAGCACTAGTGAGGCCACGTCTGGACTACTTTGTCCATTTTTAAGCCAACCACTACAGAAAGAATGTGGGCAAATTGGAGACAGTCCAACAGAAATGGTTAGGGTGCTAGGGCACATGACTTATCATAAGAGGCTGACTGAACTGGGCTTATTTAGGCAAGAGAAGACTGAGAGGGGCTTTAACAGCAGCCTTCAACTACCTGAAGGATGGTTCTAAAGAGGATGGAGCTGGACTGTTCTTAGTCTTGGCATATAAGAGAACAAGGAAAAATTGTTTCAAGTTGCAGCAAGGAAAGTTTAGATTAGATTTTGAGAAAAACTCACTCACTAGGCAGGTAGTAAAACACTGGAAAAGATTACCCAGAAAAACTGTGGAATCTCCATCCATGGATTTTTTAATACCCAGCTAGAATAAGCTGTGGCAGGGATGATCTAGTTGAGGATGGTACTGCTTTGTGCAGCTAGTTGACCTGGACGGCCCCCTGAAGTCCCTTCCAACCCTACTTTTCTATGATTTTTATAACACACTGCTATTTACAGGTCTTGTGAGAGGAAAGGCTTTCATAGATTCATAGATGCTTGGGTCAGGAGGGACCTTAGCATATCATCGAGTTCAGGACCCTGCCCAGGGCAAGAAATAGCATTGGGGTCAGATGACCCCAACCAGGTGCATGTGTAGGCTCCTCTTAAAGACCCCCAAGGTAGGGGAGAGCACCACCTCCCTTGGAAGCCCAGTCCAGGTTTTGGCCACCCTTACTGTGAAGAAGTACTTCCTAAAGTCTATCCTAAATCTGTTCTTCATCAGTTTGTGGCCATTATTCCTAGTTACTCCAGGAGCCTCCAACGCATCCCCATAGGCTCCTGCCCTCACCTCCAAGTTGTTGCAGGAGCAGCCACTCCACTAGAAGATGTTACTTTGATGGCATCAGGCAGCAAACTGCTGCCTCCATCTCTGCTGGCCTGGATCTAAAATGGCCACTCATCAGAGCTGGGGCAGCACCTGCCACCAGCACTTAAAGTGGCAGACACCTGATGTATTCTGCCACCCACCTTCCCCATTAAACTGGTTCCTGGGGGAGGCTTTCTCCCGCTGCTCTGCATGCAAGCTCCCATGCAGCTTGTAACAGCCCCAGGGTGGCAAGCACCCCACTGTTGCTCCACCACACTGATGAAGACATTGAACAGCACAGGTCCAAGGCTCGAGCCTTGTCAGACTCCACTGCCCACATCTTTCCAGGTCGATGCCAACCCATTTACCACCACACTCTCAGTGCGACCCCTAAGCCAAGTTGCTACCCACCTGACCATGTAATCATCTACATCACAGCTGCTCAGTTTATCTATGAAAATATATGATCAAAGGCCTTCTTAAAATCCAAGTAGATGACATCTACCTCTATTTCTGTATCTAAGCATTTTGTGACCTGGTAATAAAAAGAAACAAGGTTAGTCAGGCAGGATCTACCTGCTGTGAATCCATGCTGGTTGCTCCTAGCATTGCTTTCCCCACTGGACTCCCACAAATGTGATCTTTAATAATTTTTTTCAAAGGTTTTCCCAAAGATAGAGATGAGACTAACCAGTCTATAGTTATCCGGATCCTCCTTCCTCCCCTTCTTGAAAATGGGGACCACATTGGCCCTCTTCCAGTCCTCTGGGACCTGACCTGAGCACCCAGAGTGCTCAAACAGTCATGCCAGTGGCTCTGCTGCCACGTCTTAGAGTCAGGCCCCTCCTGTGCATCCTCCTGTACAAACTCCCACATACCCCTGAAGAGCACGCCTGTTTGCCTGGCTCAAGAGTGCAGCTCCCTCCCAGTACTGCTATATGGGGATGGGAGGGTGGAAAAACCCTGCCCAGTCCCCTACAGCTGGCTCCGCTCTTCACTGGTCCCCCACTCACTCCCACTTAGCCCACTTAGCTGATGCTGCTTCCTCTTCATTCACTGGAGATCCGTTGCTCAGGTGTGCTGTGGTCGGGGGGAGTCAAGGCCTCACGCACACTGCCACACACTTGTGCCTCCTTTGGCATTTAGGTCCAACTGACGTGGGTTTGAATTTTCCACACCTACCAACAGCCACTCAGCTGTTCTTCACAGGTGTGGCTTGCCCTGTGCCTGAGCAGAAGAGTCCGCTGGCCACCCCTCCCCATGAGGTTTATCTTATTTTTTTAATCTTATTTTCTTAGGTTGATCTTATTTTTTTGGAAGAACAATGTACTTGAGATAAAGTTAGATTACGAGTGTAACCACTTTGTATAACTCTAATTAGCTCTGTATCCAAACAAGTGGGTACAGAAATAACAATTAACAATTCAGAAAACAGTGCTAATCTACAAGAAAAGACAGTGTTCACCTGGAAAGGTCAATAATGCTTGCCTGCAAAGGTAACATAGTACTTACCATGTACAGGTAAACATTTGAATAATAAACTGCTACTTATAGATCTTGGTAGACAGAGGATTTCTTGGGCTGATATCTTTTACAGGCAGTCCTCAGACTTATGCACACTGCTCGTCTGGAGGTAGCACAGTGGCCCTGTTCCCACGCTTTGTTTCATTGGTTCCTGAAAACCGTGTCTAAAGTTGAAATGTCATAACCAATTTTCCCATAGGAACAATGTTATAAATGGGGGATTGGTTCCCTTACGACACTGGATACAGCTGTGTCCAGCTGTAAGTCTGGTGTAGGGGAGGGGGAAGGGAAGGGTTGTAGGGTGGCAGATCAAGGCCCTCCACAGTGGGGGAGGGGCTGGGGCAAGTTGCTCATCTGGTGGTTCCCGCCATTTGTCCAGGAGCGGATTGGGGGGGGGTGTATGCCCCTGGATTTGTGTGGGGTGGGGGGAGGGGCAGAGTGGGGTGTGGTAGGCTGATTGGGGCCAGGGCTGCACCAGGCTGTGCTGGGAGTGTGGGCTATGCTGTGCCGCCGCTTGCCCTGCCAGGGCGGGTCGGGCATGGGACAGAGCCACTGTGCTACCTCCAGATGAGAGTGTGCAGCAGTGGGAGTCTCCTCACCCAGAAAATCTGTGACTCCATCCTGTGCCCACCCTGCCTTAGCTGGGCAAGCACCAGGAGGGCATGGGAGGGCATGTGCCCCTGGATCGAGGCAGGCGGCAGAACAGAGACTATGAGGGGACTGTAGCCCCCCCATGGGCCTTGCCACCTGCCAGGAGCACAGCTTGGTGCAGCCACAGCCCCGCCCACCTGCCTTGCCCTGCCCTGATCTGGGGGTGCATGCCTGCCCTTCCCCATGCGCTGCCACCACTCACCTGTAACTGTGGTTCACCTGATGGGGGGGGTTGCCTTGGTGTGGCCAGAGCTAGGGCCAGGGAAAGGCTGAGTGGGTGTGCTGGGTGGTGCAGCATACCTGGTCCCCTCAGGCGCTGGTGGTTTAGGATTTAAGATGACTGGCTTGTATTAACAAGTAGAAAACTCACTCACAATAACAGCAAATTACTGCACAGTAAGCATCTGCACATGTAGATGTGGATGCTTACTGTGTAGTAATTTGCTTTACTGTGCAGTAAAGCATCTGAAGTAGATGCACTGTCTTAAAATGAACTACTGGGTTCAGAAGATTCCCCGCGCTTGAACAAAGGACGTACTCACGGTTGTTTTCACCCTTGCAATCCTTTATTTAAGGATACTTGCAGAAGCAGGCGATAGAACAGAGCAGAGAGGACGGTCACCTCACATTGGCCTTAGGCGGCAGCTGCCACCCCGCATGGCTCCCCTGGCCCCGGAGTGTCCCGATCCCAGGGATGCGATCGCCTGTGCTGGGGCTCCGCACAAGTCAGAACTCTTGCCAGAGACTCGATGATCTCCCGAGGTCCCTTCCAGCCCTAATGTCTATGAAAATCTATGAAATATGGTAAGGTAAATCACTCGTGTCAGATCAATACAATCATTCTAAAGATATTGAAATAAGAGGTGTCTCAGCTCATATGCTTCAGGGCCAGATCAGGTGTGTGCAGCACTGCACCAAGGTGATTACAGAGCATTTGGTCCAAGAGGTATCATGCATGGCCCAGGCGCAAAATGACTCACCACAGCATTGCCTGGTGCTATAACACATGCACATTTCCAGGCCAAACATGTTAAGATGAGGAAATATCCCAATTCTGGATATTCCCTTGAGATGCTGGGGTAGGGTTTTTTTCTGCCTGGCCAAGCCTGTCTGTATGCTAGTTTTACATTCACAACTTTTTGGAACAATTCCTTTTCTTTTAAGCTAACAGGGAAAGGGATCATCTCAAGACCAGCCCCAAAGGGACTAAACATGCTTTCTTAAGAACTAATTGGTCATCTGGGCATCAGAAAAAAACCCCAGCTGGTGATACAGAACTGATGTAAGTACATCAGATTAATTCCTGCTCTGGATGTCTCCCACCCATAAGATACAAGATTCCCTCATTCAGGAAAGCATCAGTCAGTTACCCTCTTTTAAATCAGTCAAATGTGGAACGGATGTGAGCACTCTCTCTCTTTCTCTTC
The DNA here is from genome assembly GCF_052110815.1 of Crocodylus siamensis. Classification (NCBI taxonomy): domain Eukaryota; kingdom Metazoa; phylum Chordata; order Crocodylia; family Crocodylidae; genus Crocodylus; species Crocodylus siamensis. The sequence continues at coordinate 20,653,855 of NC_143400.1, forward strand.
TCTCTCTCTCTCATTCTTACAGGAGGAAAGAATGGAGTGTCAAGTGTTAACATCTCATATATCCTGGAATCTTTTTTCTGCTGTTAGGTGAGTTTCTCCTGTTGTATTTTGATGTGATATGTGATACTCATTTTGAAATCATATTGTAAATGCAATCATGGGGAGTGCAGTATGTCCAGCCTATCCACAGTAGCTTAAAAACTGTGATTTTCTGAGGGAGATAAAAAGAACAGGATGCTTACTGAGGGGATTTTGGACTTGCCATGAGATTTCACAGTGTAGGGCATTACCATCTTTGAGAAGAATGGTTAAAGTTCTCTTTTCAAAATACTTCCCCACATTCCTCCACTCAGAAAGGGCCCTGTACTTCCTCTGGGTTGTTTAAATTATTATTAGCTGAAAGCTATGCTCATCAATCTACACACTATGATTTTGATTTATCTGCTGGCCAAAGAGTAAATTATTCCTCCATAATGGGCGCATCTACATGTTCATTAATGCTCCTTAGTTACTGTGCATTTAGTTTAGTACTTGCTTAATGAAGTACTTCAGCACTGGCACATGGTTATTCTGTGCACTAGCCTAATAACATTGCGCAGTAGGCTATTAGACCACTTTTTAACCACCATGCTATTGCACAGTGTTGTTAGGCTAATGTGCAGTAAGCATCTCATGTAGATGCACCCAGTGAGAACTTTTTGGTCCAGCAAACCCTTCTTTACTTCACCAGATTTAGTAGATTTAGATTGACATCAGGAAGAACGTCTTTATGGTAAGGGTTGCCACAATCTGGACTGGGCTTCCAAGGGAGGTGGTGCTCTCCCCTACCTTGGAGGTCTTTAAGAGAAGGCTGAACATGCACGTGGCTGGGGTCATCTGACCCCGGCACTCTTGGGCAGGGGGTCAGACTCGATGATCTGCTAAGGTCCCTTCTGAGCCAAACATCTATGAATCTATGTACTATTTTCCCTCATGTCACACACTGTATCTCCTCAATTTTGATTCCTGGAATTTCCCATTTCATCTATATCCAGGCTTTATTTATTTATAGGATGTTAAGGTGTCTCATATCTATTCTGATGTGCAGTGAGTATCACCACGGTGTTTTCGCCTATTCCTGTGTAAAAAGGAACTCTTTTCTGTGGCCAATAGTGGTAGAGGTGGACTTTAGCTTAGCCTTGAAATAAAGATCTTCAGCCTTCAGAAGGATAATGTAGTAGGAGAGGAGTGTTTTATTGCTGTGATGATCCAGACAGTGTCTGAGGCGCAAGGCTTTTCTGTGATTTTTTTTATTGAACCAAGTCTATAATTGGGAGAGCCTTTGGACCAGCTTTCAGGCAGCAAGTGGCCTTCCTCAGGTCACTTGATGACCAAAATGTTGTCCAACACCACTCCAGACTTTAGATCTGGTTCAATAAAATATATTTCAAAATAGCCTGGCTGCTAGGAAAATCATAATTCCAGAAAGCAGCAGAGACTGGTCAAGGAGTGAGTCACATTGTTTTCAGTTAAAAACAAAAAAATTACTGAAGTCTTGGATATAATGGATACTGCTTTCACAGAGTAGCACTTTCGACTCTTTCAGACTTAAAAATAAGTGTTCAATAGGGTGCAACAAACCTAACCTCATTCTGAAAAGAAGGAAGGGAGGAGAGGAAAGCAGGGAAGTTGACTAGTCTCTGGCTCTGTCAAATCAGTCAGAGAAATGCATTTCAGAGTCAAATGTCTGTTACTAAAAATGTGTGTCCATACCTCTCAGCTTTTGCCCCACTGGATGGTGGGAATAGGAATGAAACTCAGGGCCTTCGCTCTTTTGAAGCTATGTTCTCCTTAGTAAGCCATCCTCTTTCTGGCTCCCTTCCATCCTGGCACCACATAGTTTTCCTTGTTGGCTGCCAGCTTCTAGAGAAGGGTGCTTCGTTGGAATCCAGACTGCATGACGGGGACAAGAAATTGATCGTTGAGCCTGTTAGATAAATTCCCTAATAATCCAACTATTGGGATGCTAGGTGAGAGAACCCTTCTTCTCCAGTATCAAACAGTTTTCTTGATGTCTGAAACTGTTGTTGGCAAAAGTCTGTAGTGGCATACCTACCTGAGTCAGCAAGGGGAATTTAGAAAATGCCACGTATAAAGCTACATTTATAAATGCAAGCAGTTCTCCATTAAGTTTAGATTAAATGGAATTTGATTCACAGATTCAGAATTTGTTGCTCACTCATCCTGCAGAGGTTGTAGTAGGGCATACAGGCAGTCTTCGACATACAACGTTTTGAGTTACAACGTTTCACACTTAGAATGTCTATCAATAGACACCCCATTTCAACTTTCTGACGTCATTTTCGACTTTATGACATTTGATCCGACACCACACCATGCCAGCGAACAAGTTTGCTGAATTGCCCATCTCCCTGGAGAACATCTGTCCAAACTTGCTTGGACACTTTCTTTAAGAAAGCAGACAAAACTCCAGACAAACCTGCAGCCAGGACCCCTGAAAGACTCCAGCCAAGAACCCTCCAAAACATCCAGCAAAGTCACCTCAAAGAAGTCCTTCCAAATCAATATGATTGCTATTTATAGTATAAGTACATTGTATTACTCTTCTATAATTAACTACAAAATCCTGGGTTATTTTTGGTGAAAACAGGGTATCAGGCCTTGGTTTGGGAACCAATCCCCCATTTATAATATTGTTTCTCATGGGAAAATTGGTTCTGAGTTAAAACTTTTTGACCTAAGACAAGGTTTTCAGGAACCAATTGTGTCATGAATCTGAGGACTGCCTGTATCCAGATAGTCCAAGGGGAAATGAAGTCCTTCAAGAGGCAGCTCTGTGAGAAAATGTGCTGGAGGGAAGGTGAAAATGATTGGAAGCTGTGTAAATATAAGAAGAGTTTACGAACTGGGCTAAGGTTTTCTGAATGCTGTGTAACTATGGTGGATATAAACACCCCACTCATTTGCAATGCCCACATTAATGAAGAAGTGGCTACTTAATCTGTAATCTGTGACTTAGATTATCTATTGAGATAGCTACTACTCAGATACTATGAAGAAGTATATTGTGAAACACTGCAAGTATACCAGGTTAGGATATTGTCATCCTGTCAATAATTGTCAATAATCTACATCATTATTATTTTGGTTTGAGATTTTTAGTGATACCTTGCTTTTAGCTACCAAAAATAAACCTAAATATATTTTCTTTCTCTCCAACCTTCACTTTCTCTCCTTTTCTCCCCTTGTAGTTGCATAGTTATCTCATTGACAATACATAGGATTTCCTTATGCTATTTGTCCTGCCATCAACAGACAGAAGTAGGATCTGAATTTTATTTGATACAAAGAAGCTTAATAAATTATATGAAGACCAAAATAAACCTAAAGATTGAGAAAGCTGTTTTCCCCCCTCTTTTCAGTAGTGATAGTCTCATCATCAAATATCCATTTTTGTATTTAAAGGTACTTGAAAACACTGAGGTTTAGACTGAATGGAAAAGTTCTCCAAATAGAGATGTCCTCTTACCCATAAATAGAGAAGTACACTTTATTCGTGGTAATTGCTTTATTTATTTATGTATTCATTCATTCATCTCTTCTTCTAGGTTAAAACTTTGGTGAACAAGTGGCCATGGGGAACCAGACAACTGTCAGCTATTTTGTTCTGTCAGGCGTTTCCAGTGACCCACAGTTTCAGCCTTTCCTTTTTGTGCTGTTTCTACTTATATACCTACTAACAGTGGTGGGGAATGGGGCAATTATGGTGGTGATAAGAGCTGATCCTCACCTTCACACTCCTATGTATTTTTTCCTGTTCCATTTATCCTTCCTGGACATCTGCTATTCTTCAGTTACAGCCCCAAAGATGCTGCAGAATTTCTTGGCAGATGAGACACCCATTTCTTATCATGGCTGCATTGCCCAGATGAGCTTAATTCTTCTGGGGGCCAGCGCAGAAGTTTTCATTCTATCAGCAATGGCCTATGATCGATATGTTGCCATCTGTGACCCACTGCATTATCAGGGGACCATGAATAAGCAAGTCCGCATAAGACTGGTGGGTGGTGCATGGCTAATTGGTATATTTTATGCACTTACAAATACTGTTCCTGTGTTACATTTGCACTTCTGTGGCCCCAATGAACTGGACAATTTCAGTTGTGAGCTCCCATCTCTGCTAGAAGTGGCCTGCACAGAGACTTTCACCAGTACGATGACTTTTCTCACTTCAGCTTTGTTAGTAACTTTGGCCTCATTCTCCATTAGCCTTGTCTCTTACATCTGTATCATCTCCACCATCCTGAGGATACGCTCTGCTGAGGGTCGGAGTAAAGCCTTCTCTACCTGCAGCTCCCACCTCACTGTGGTCATTCTGTGTTATGGGTCTGCTTTGTTTCGATATCTGAGACCCAGTTCAGCCTCTTCAGTGGTTCTTGACAGAATCTTCTCAATCCAGTACAGTGTCTTAACTCCCATGTTGAACCCTATCATCTATAGCCTGAGAAACAAGGACGTGAAGGCAGCTCTGGGGAATATACTGGGGAAGATTCGAAGCTTGTGAATGTATTTCAACATTTTGCAGACAAGGTTCTTTGGGTGAATCTGATGTCTTTTATTAGACCAACGTAAATATTTAAGTTGGTCTAATAAAAGACATCAGATTCACCCAAAGAACCTTGTCTGCCGACGTCCTTAGACCAACACAGCTATAACTAGGCTTTAAACTAGGCTCGTCGGGGGAAGGGCAAGATAAGGGAGGAGGAAGCCTTGGACTGCCAAACCAAACAGCACTCATAAGTACAGCCCAGCCTAGACCAACGAGCGGAACATATACCCAGGTAAGCAACAGGGGCCAAGACAATGCTGTGATTAGGGGGCCAGTGCACATATCCACAGGAGGCCTCAAATGCCTCTACACAAACGCTCGTAGTATGGGAAACAAGCAGGAGGAACTTACCCTCCTGCTAGCTGACACCAACCCGGACATAGTGGGGCTCACTGAAACATGGTGGGACCCAACGCACGACCGGGCGGTGAATATCAAGGGCTATAGGCTGTACAGGAGGGACAGGACAGGGAGGAAAGGTGGAAGTGGGGCGCTCTACATTAAGGAGGAATACACATCCTCATCAGGTAGCACAGAGTTAGAGGAGGGGGGCACACAGAAGTGCTCTGGGTTAGAATACAAGGAAGTTGAGGGGAAAGAGACTTAACGGTGGGAGTCTACTACAGACCACCCACCCAAGGGGAACAGCTAGACCAGGAATTCGTAAGTCAGCTCATGGAGGTAGTTAGGTCAAAGGATGTGGTCATCACGGGTGACCTGAACTTTCCAGACATCTGCTGGGAAGAGCAGTCAGCCAGGTCTGACCGCTCACGTAGGTTCTTGGCCAGAGTGCAGGACCTCCATCTAACCCAGGAGGTGCGCAGCCCCACCAGGGAGACACCTTGTTGGACCTGATGCTGGCCACAGGCAACGACCTGGTGAGGGGACTGCGGGTGCTCGACCACCTGGGCGACAGCGATCATCACCTGCTGGAATTCACCATCCAGCACAAGGTGGCAAAGGCCTGCAGCAAGGCAGCAGACCTAGATTTCAGGAGGGTGGATTTCAATAAGCTAAGGAGAATAGTTGGGGAGGAACTGAGGTCCTGGAGGGGAGGGGAGCCGGGTGTCCAAGAGGAGTGGTTGCTCCTTAAGGAGACGATCCTCCAAGGCCAAAGGGAGGTAATCCCAACATGGATCAAAGGGAGCAGGAGGGCACACAAGCCCCCATGGCTCATCAAAAGCATCCGGGAATGTCTCCTAGCTAAAAGGAAGGTGCACACCCAATGGCAGGGAGGGGCCATCCCCAGGGAGGACTATACTGCGGTTGCTTGGGGATGCAGGGGGAAGTCAGGAAGGCCAAGGCGGAGATGGGACTGGGACTAGCTTCCCAGATCAAGGACAAGAAGAAGTCCTTTTTTAAATACATAGGGGGCAAAAAGAAGGTACCAGGTAATGTGGGGCCCCTGCAAGACATGCTAGGAAATTTGGTTGTCACACCAGATGACAAAGCTAACCTATTTAATGACTTCTTTGCCTCCATTTTCCTGAGCAGGGACCAGATAAGCCCCCGCACCGAGCCCCTGTCAGGCCCAAGGGGAGGCGCACCTAGGCCATGGGTCAGGGAGGATCTTGACAGGGAACTTCTGGAGGGACTGGATGTATTTAAATCAGCTGGCCAACCGCACCTTGTCATGCATCCATAAATGCATCTGAAGCAGGTCCAGAGAGGTGATCCTCCCCCTCTATGCGGTACTGCGTCCAGTTCTGGGCGCCGCACTTCAGGAGGGATGTGGATAACATGAAGAGGGTCCAGAGGAGGCCACTCGCATGATCAGGGGCAGCAGGGCAGGCCGTATGAGGAGAAGCTACAGGACCTGAACCTGTTCAGTCTCCACAAGAGAAGGCAGAGGGGGCATCTAGTGGTCTGTTACAAACTAGTCTGAGGGAACCAGCAGGCATTGGGGGAGTCCCTGTTTCCCCGTGCACTACCAGGAGTGACTAGAAATAATGGTCACAAGCTGGCAGAGGGTAGATCCAGACTAGACATCAGGAGGTGCTACTTCACCGTCAGGGCGGCTAGGAACTGGAACCAACTTCCAAGCAAAGTGGTGCTGGCTCCTACCCTGGGGGTCTTTAAGAGGAGGTTAGACGAACACCTTGCTGGGGTCGTTTGACCCAGTACTCTTTCCTGCCATGGCAGGGGGTTGGACTCGATGATCTGCTCAGGTCCCTTCTGACCCTACTAACTATGAACCTATGAAACTATAACCTAAACCCCTTTCAACATTTTGGAAATACTAATAGGATAATGGAAATTGAGCGTTAAAATATTCTGCTGACATGTATTTGGTTGAAATGGGCTTCTAGTCTATAAAGAAATAAATACTCCTAAACCGTAACAATGTCTGCACTGTCGTGGCCATCATCAATCTAACCTTTTGTAAAGATACTGTAGGAAGAGAGATGCCTGAAAGGCATCAATGGCGATGAAATAATCTGTTGTATGAACAGTTCACCTTTTCTTTTCAAGTTTTTGTTCTGGAGAGTGACAATGAGTTTACAAGTGTTGTGGTTAGAGCATTGACTTGAGAAAGACCTATTCCAATGTATGTTAGTATGCTGAAAAAGCATATTCAACAAGAGAGACAGAAAGTTTCAGCCTAAAATTCTCAGAAGTCTAGAGCATAGGTATGTCAACAATGGGGGCGTCCACATGAGACACTAATCCACAGTGGTTACTGTGCATTTATTTAATACTTGTATAAGCAAGTACTAAATAAACATAGAATCACAGAATCACAGAAGTGATGAGTCGGGAGGGACCTAGACAGATCATCAAGTCCGACCCCTTGCCATGGGCAGGAAGGAGCACTGGGGGTGGAAGGGGTCATAAGACCCCAGCCAGGTGCCTAACCAGTCTCCTCTTGAAGATTTCCAGGGAAGGTGAGAGCACCACCGCTTTGGGAAGCCTATTCCAGGCTCTGGCCACCCTTACCGTGAAGTAGTTCTTCCTAGTATCTAACCTAAACCTCTCCTCCCTCAGCTCATGGCCATTGTTCCTGGTGACCCCAAGGGGGGCCCTGGTGAACAGACTTTCCCCGAGTCCCTGCTGCTGGCCCCTGATAAGGCTGTAGGCAGCCACAAGATCTCCCTTCAGTCTCCTCTTGCGGAGACTGAAGAGATTCAGGTCCCTCAGCCTCTCCTCATAGGGCTGGCCACGGAGGCCCCCAACCATATGAGTGGCTTCCTCTGGACCCTCTCCATGCTGTCCACATCCTTCCTGAAGTGCGGTGCCCAGAACTGGACACAGGACTCCAGCTGTGGCCTGACCAGCGCTGCATAGAGGGGGAGCAAGACCTCTCTGGACCTCTTAGTGATGCCCCTGTTGATGCAGGGCAGGGTGCGGTTGGCTCTGCCTATTGCTTCATCACATTGGTGACTCGTATTCATCCTGGAGTCAATTCTGACTCCGAGATCCCTCTCTGCCTCTGTGCTGCCAAGAGGGGCAGCCCCTAACCTATAACCATAATGCTGGTTCCCTCTCCCCAGGTGCAGCACCCTGCACTTGTCCTTGTTGAACCGCATCCTGTTCAGATCCACCCACTTCTCTAACCTATCCAGGTCTGCCCAGATGCAGTCCCTGCCTGCCGGTGTATTCACTTCACCCCACAGCTTGGTGTCATCAGCTGTGAAGTAACCAGAGTTACTGCGTAGTAGCACTGGCAAACATCTTTTAAAGTGATGCTAATGCTCGGTAGCCTAGAAATACTGCACAGTAGTGTATACTACTAACACTACTATACTACTAAAAATACTGCAATGTTAGTGCTGTGATGTGTTACAGTGCAGTATTATTCAGCTTTTTGGCAGTCGGTGTCTCATGTAGCTGTGCCTACTGAGATGGAAAATGTGTGCTTTGGACCCAGCTCCAAACTTGTTGGAGAGACAGGGTTCTGGCTATGGGACCCTCCATCCCTACTCAAGGGAGTTCTCTAACACCAAAACTATTGATATGGAAGGGGCAACACCATCACTATCACTTCCTGCTTGGATTTTTTTTGAAAAATTATTGACCTAGCTCCAAGAAGGGTTCACAGCTGTGAATCACATATTATGGAAGGTAGAACTTGGTGCTGTTCTTAAACAATAGCATTTTTAAAAATCAGCTTGAACAAGAAACCTTCCAGAGACTGCATTGTGTTAAATATGGTCCCATTATATTAATTTACATCTCTGATTCAGTTTATAAGGTCTACTGGTACCTCTGTCTGATTTCAAATTAAACATGACAGATTGCCCTCTGTGGCAGGGCACTGTGTGTGCCTGCCACTTTAAGGCCTTGGAGCTGGCAGCCACCAGGTGCCTAATGAGGGCAGGCATTTTAGGTTCAGGGCTGCCCATATAAATAGGGCAGTTTAGCTGCAAGAGGCCAGGCAACAATGTTGCCTGGCCAGAGGACTGCTGAATTTCATTGGGAGGTAAGGGAGGAGCTGTAGGGGGATGGTAAGGAGGCTCCTGGTCCTGGGTATGACCTAAAACTGCACCCTGCCAGGAGTGGGTAGCCTGGTGGGGCTCTCAGTGGTGCAGGAGCCCCCAGGAAATGCCAGCCCAGTGATCACCCTGGTGGAAGGTGGGTTGGGGCACCTTGACCCCTAGCCCCTACCACTGGGTGGGTAACCCCTTTATGTGGAGGGCCCAGAGGATGGACCCCTGAAGGGAGTGAGGGGCTAGAGACTCTGACCTGATCAAGAGAGTACCCTTGGCTGGCCCGTGTTGGGGCCAGGACCAGATTGGTCAAAAGGGCCAGGGGCCCACCATGAGGGACGCCCAAGAGCTGAGAGCCAGGGGTTCTGACTGGCCCGGAGGTGGGCCAGGGCTGGTAGCCAAAGGTCCTGGGGGGACCACACCCAAAAGGAGAAAATGGTTTCAGGGAGCTACATAGCCTGAATGAAGGCAGGGTAGGCTGCCTGAAAGGAGGGATCTTGGAGGGGTCCTGATAGAAGGATTTTGGGGCCCAGTGTGGGGCTGGTGATGTTGAGAACAACTAGATTCCATCTGCAAGGCTTGGGCTGTGGTGTAGGGGAGGAATGGAGCCGCAGATAGTGCCCCCTAGTATTGGGGCAGAGAATGGGCAGCGTCCTGCTTAATTGACATCTTTATTAATCAATTAAGATCAAGGTGTGGCGGGTGAGAAGACTGGCGGTTAGACCAAGATCAGGTGTGTGGGCCATGGTTGGACCGGCCTTGAGGAGGCCCCCTGTTACACCCTCTCTTGGAGAATTGTGAGATTCAAGTTCTGATGATCTTTTTTTTTTGGATGATCTACTGGGTAGCTAATGTGGCTTCTGCCTTAACACGATGGCTATTGTGATATGATTAGCAGGGATCCGGGATTTCCATCTCCCATGAAAAATGGAGTAAAATGCGGGTTTTCCCCCTTACTGGAGTAAAACATGGATTTTAGCAGAGAAACCCACAGACTTCGCAGTTTTGCTCCAAGTCCTTGGCAGGCTGGCAGAGTTCCAGCCTGTGTGTGTGGGGAGGGAGCTGGGCAGGGCTGGGGCTGGGGCTGCTGCCTAGCCGGGCAGTGTGTGGGGCTTGAGGCTCAGGGCTGCAGTGCACAGCCACAGAGCCCCAGTGGGGAGCAAGACAGGGCTGCAGGAGGGTCATCCAGGGAGTGTAGGGGGGGCAGCTTCCTACCACAGTGTGCACTGGGGGGGCAGAAGGGACCTGTGCCCTCCAAATCTGTGTGTGGGGTGGAGGCGAGGTGGGCTGCCTGCTGTGGGCTGGGGCCTCTTCCCTGGTGCCCTCCCACAGGGAGCCTCTGCAGCCTGGTGTCTGACCCAGTACTTCAGGGCAGAGTGAGGCCGTGCAGGAACGCTGCTTATCACTGTGAGCTCTGCACTGCCCTGGTGATGCATCCCCTGCCACTCCAGAACTCTTGTGTTGAGGCGAATTCAGTGTTTGACTAAAACATTTCTTCCAACAATCTCATCTTGATATGAAAGACATCAAGTCATGACTGATTTTTTTTTCCATTGGAAGTTTGCCCCAGTGATCAATAACTTTGAATGTTAAAAGTTAAGGCTTTTTAAAGTGAAATCATAGGTCCATTATGCCTGACACTCATAGATGATGGAGCCATGTAGGCCTGCAAATTATTGATTTTAGTGGCTAAACTGGTGTTGTAGGTTCTATTCCTATGCATAATCCCTATAGCCAGCATCACCCCAATGCTCCCCACCAACTCTCAAGAGGACCTAAAAATAATGTCCTGTAAATTGTTGAAATTGTCATCATGTGTGCAAATTGCATGACAAATGCTCACAGAAGAGGTGAAATCAGACTTTAAAGAGGCTTTTAGGGAAGTTTCTGGCAGCAGAAACCTTCAACTGGGATATACTGGGCAGATCTACATGAGACGCTTTACTGCACAGTTGAGATGATTACTGCAAAGTGAACATCCACATCTACATATGCAGATACTTACTGTGCAGTAATTGGCTCTAGTCATGAGTAAATTTGCTACCTGCAAATATAAGTAGCAAATTTACTCATGATTACTAGCTGTGCAGTAGCACACATGTAGATGCCTGACCAGGAGAGAATGTGCTCCTGGTCAGCTGGGATGCAGGGGGTGGGAAATTGCTCCCTAACAGTGGGAGCTGCATGCTGCTGGGGTGGGCTCTGCCACCAGAGCCTGGGTGCAAACAATGTCCCCCAGCACTGGCAGTAAGGAGCTCCCCACCCTGACTCTGCAATTGAAGGGCTGGGCTGAGACATCTCTGTCTACCAGTACCAGCTCCAAAGTCACAGGGCCATGGCCACAGGAACTGAGCTGGGAGAGAAGGACCTCTCAGTGCCAGCCCCGCATCCACAGACTTGGGACTGGGAGATAAGGATGTCCTGGCCTGAGCCCTGTGATCATGGACTCAGGTTGGGAGATGAGGATCTCCCAGAGCCAGCCTCATGACCACAGAGTGGGGGCTGGGAGCTCCCTCCTTCCAGGACAGGGGGACATTGTTGCCACCTGGGCTCCGGTGTTGGAGGCAGAGAGCAATGTCCCAAGCCCTGCCAGGAGACAGCTGTCTCTTGGCCCTTGGGCTAGTACCCAGAGGGAACTTAGAGGTCCTCCAGGCTGCTGCAGGGGCTGATTTTTATGGCTGCTGGGAATGGGAGCAGTCTGCTGCTAGGAGCAGCAAATCTCCTCCCACATCTTTGCATGTGTAGACACATGCCCTGGTGCATTTATTCTCTAGTAGTTTACCCAAGTGTAAACTGCTTCCAGATCTTTTGCACCTGTAGACACACCCACCGTTGCCCTATTGGTTGTTTGGAATCTGGGAAATTCCTTAATCCTCAACAGACTTCTACCCTTTTGAACTCTTCTATGGTAAATAACCTTGGGGTATATTAGACCTTTAGGAGGCCTGGTAGGTACAGGGCCCGAGAAATCAAAAAATATTCCAGTAGGTTCCCAAACTTTGGTAATGGTGGGATTTAGTGAGAACATTCACCCAGAGGAATCTCCACACCATGCAAAGACTCAGAAGCAACAGTATAAAATGCCCAACTTTAGGCATAGCCACCAAAGGATTGGGTCCTATTGCTAATCTCCTCAGTGGAAAGTAAACTGCTAGACAAATGACAGGTGTTCTTTGAGGTTATGAGACATTTCGGGGAGGTGGATTATGAAGCTTGCTAGTGGGGGGGTGCCATGGGACCTAGATTTTTTCATGTAAACCTCCTAAAACTGTTGAGGGCTTGGGGAAACCCTCAGTGCCTCCATCTGTTTTACAGTTGAAAAGGTTCCCCAACTTTATTATTACATGCATGCACCCCATGACAGTAACCATTACTTCCTTTTAAAAGTAAATAAGGTCAGAAGTCAGATGTATAATCATCAAAATGTTCCTAAATGTCCAGCGATATATCATCCCTAATGTCCCCAAAATGTCCCATTATCAAAATCTCCTCACTAATCCTTAAATTCTATTTTACCTCTAAGCTACCTCCTAAGCTTGAATTGATCAACTTTTATCTCACAACTTCATCTTATTTTATGATTAAGTTACATACAGCTGCATGGAGGAAAAACACTCACTTATCTTTTGAATTACCCTACCTTTTACAATTTTTGGGACGCTGCAGATGGGCTAGAACGTGTAACCTTAGATGCCATACATACAGGAAACCCTTGGTATACGCAGGTTCAGCATTTGCAGTTTCAAATACTCACAAATGCCAAACCCACATTTTAAATACACTTTAAACACTTACTGGAGCTCCTCGGGAGCTTTACGCTTGCTGCCACCGGACTCCCGCTGCTGCACTCTCGCTGTTGCCACCAGAGCCATGCCCTCCCCCACAGCTGCTGGGGCACTGCGTTCATGAATGCAGTGCCCTATGCGCAGATTTCACCATTTGCAGGGATCACGGGAACGTATCCCCCACAAATGGCGAGGATCACCTGTGCAACCTAGGTGATTCAGAGGAGAAATACAATTTGGGGCTAGGGTTATATTGTTCCACTGGGCACATCTACACATGCATTTAAATGTGTTGGCAATTCACATCAAGCGGTTTTTTTTTGCAAGTTTCTACACATTCACTTGGCACTAAAGTTAATGGCAAGTCCTTCCAGCCCTGCCATATGCACCTGTGGCCGCCAGGGGAAGCTCCAGCCTCCGCCTGTATAGCTGCTAGCACTCTGCAGCCATACTGAAGGCAGAGTCAGCTGCCAGAACTTGATGGCCATCTTGGAAACACAGCTACATCCTCTGACCCATGGCCAGACCCTTTCCTGACCAGAAGCTATGTACCCAGTGCAGGGGCAGCACATGCCAGCTCCCTCCTTACCCATCCTGCCTCCCCATGACAGGGCTCCTACAGCCCCTGCCCCTGCCCCTGCCAGCAATGTCCAGCACCCTGCTGCTGCACCTCTGCCCTTGCCAGCAATGACCAGAGACGCATGATTTGTTGGCCATGGTGCTGGCCCAGCAGCTTCCCCTCCCCCCCAGGCCCTAAGAAAGCCATGTATCCACCAGCAGGGGCCAGAACATTTGCTGCAGGACGCCCTGTCCAACCCCCTCCTCCTGCACTCCCCACTCCAGCTTGCCTGCCTAGCCACTTACACCCCCTGCCCACCCCCAGCACCACTTTCAGGACATGCACATGGGTGAGACAAAAAAGCTTTATTTCCCTCATGAATCTCACAACTATCCCTCCCCACTCAACAAACAGAGCTCCCTCCTCCACCCCGTGAGCCCCCTGTATTTGTGCACTCCCCTGGGGCCAGTGACCTGCTGGGTGCTGGCTGCAGCCTGCTGCTTCCCCTCCCCAGCCTGCCATCAGAGGTGGTTCAAGCACCTACATTGAACATCTTCAAGAGCAAAATGGATGCTTATCTTGCTGGGATCCTATGATCCCAGCCGACTTCCTGCCCTTTGGGCGGGGGGCTGGACTTGATGATCTTCTGAGGTCCCTTCCAGCCCTAATGTCTATGAAATCTCCCCAGGGCTGCTGCCTGACTATCTCTGGGACCAGGGCCAGCACCTGGCTCTCACTTCTGCTCACCCCCAGCAATACTCACCTATGGCTAAGCAGGACCTCTGGCTAGGGAACAGAACTAGTGGTGGCAGCCTGGGGGCTGGGGGCACACAGGGCCTTCAGTCCTCAAAGGTCCTGATATGTGTGCTCCAGGGCACAAAATGGCTGCTGGGTTTTTTAGCCTGCTGGAAGGGGCTATTATAGAACAGAGGTGACCAAGAGGTGACTAAAAAAGACCCTGTCAACCCATTCCAGTGACCACCTAGGCTGATCAGAGAGAGTCATCAGGGTTTCCTGCAAGAATGCCACAGGGTACCCCCACTCCTGAAGGAAGGAGAGTACCCAGAATCTCTGGAGACCCTTCCTGCAACCAGGGATGTCGAAGGTCACAATCTTAAACAACCTCATGGCTGGGAGGGTGGATCAGATGGTTCAGCAGGGGCCTCATGCATCTCAACACCCAACATGGGGTATACCAGCTGATGCAGTGCCCTTTCATAGGCATAGAGGTCATCTATGAAACTGCGGGTCTGCCTATAAACCCGGGTGTTGCAGCCCTTGGGCCTCTTAACTTCCCCTGCCAGCACCCTCACAGTGTTAAGGACGCTGTCAAAATCTCCCCAGCAGTCCTAGGTGAGCTGCACCTTACTGGTGGGCTGCTGGATGAACTCACAGTCAAGGAAAGCAAGTAGCTCACCCCTGGGTACCACTGGGGCTGAGAGATCCCACAGCTTCCATGGAGCCTGCTGGTTCCGCGACATCCTCTTCCTGGTTCTGGGGCTCAGCAGGCTTCTTGGGCACCGTCTGAATTCCCCAGTTTGTTAAGACCCCAGACTTGGGTTGGGATTGGGAGAGCTCTGTAGCCCCTTGAGAGAGGGGCAGGGGTGAGGCTGGGGGTGGCACTCTCACAAGATGGCAGGGTAGAGCTGGAGCCCTGGGGAGGACTGTGCAGGGTCCCGAAAAGGATCAGCCTATTGATCAACATAGGTGCCGGCCCCAGCCTTCAACTTCCCTTGGCTGCAGATCCAGGAGGAGCTGGGCAGGGTCAGTTTGCCCCAAGTGGCACCTGCCCTGCACCAAAGTGGGCTCCACCTTTCCCCTAAAGGTAAGCGTGTGTTCTCTTCCAGGTTGGTGAACCTCCTTCGGCGGGCTTTAAACTAGGCTCGTCGGGGGAGGGGGAAGATGAGGGCGGAGGAGACGATGAGATACCAGGCCCAGCAACAGCCAGCGAGCCCAGACCAATGGTCAAAAGGGAGAAACAGGTAAGCGATGGGGGACGGGGCATTGCTGAGACTAGGGGGTCAGTGGGCACAACCGCTGAAGGCCTCAAATGCCTCTACACAAATGCTCGAAGTATGGGGAAGAAGCAGGAGGAACTCGCCCTCCTCCTAGCTGTCACCAGCCCTGACATAGTAGGGATCACAGAAACGTGGTGGGACTCATCGCATGACTGGGCGGTGAGTGTCAAGGGCTATAGGCTATACAGGAAGGACAGGATAGGAAGGAAAGGTGGAGGAGTAGCACTCTACATCAAGGAGGAATATACTTCCTCGTTAATTAGCATGGGGGTAGAGGGGGGGCACTCTGAGGTGCTCTGGGTTAGAGTAAAAGGCAGTCCAGGGGAGAGAGACTTAACGGTGGGAGTCTACTATAGACCTCCCAACCAGGGAGAAGAGCTCGACCTGGCATTCTTAGGTCAGCTTACAGAGGCAGTGAGGGCTAAGGATGTGGTCATCATGGGGGACCTGAACTTCCCAGACATCTGCTGGGAGGAGCAGTCAGCCAAGTCTGATCGCTCACGTCGGTTCTTAGCCAGACTGCAGGACCTCCATCTAACCCAGGAGGTGCACAGTCCCACCAGGGGAGACGCCTTGTTGGACCTAGTGCTGGCCACGGGTGATGACCTGGTGAGGGGGCTGCGGGTGATGGGCCACCTGGGAGACAGTGATCATCGCTTGCTGGAATTCACCATCCAGCGTAAGGTGGCAAAGGGCTGCAGCAAGGCAACAGCCCTAGACTTTAGGAGGGCTGACTTCAACAAGCTAAGGAGGATAGTTGGGGAAGCGCTGAGGACCCAGAGGGGAAGGGAATCAGATGTCGAAGGTGAGTGGTTGCTCCTTAAGGAGACGATCCTCCATGCCCAAAGGGAGGTAATCCCAACAAGGGTCAAAGGGAGCAGGAGGGCACATAAACCCCCATGGCTCACTAAGAGCATCCGGGAATGTCTCCTTGCTAAAAGGGAGGCATATACCCAATGGAGAGATGGGGTCATCGCCAAGAAGGACTATGTTATAGTCGCCCGAGGATGTAGGGGGGCAGTCAGGAGGGCCAAGGCAGAGTTGGAGATAGGACTAGCTTCCCGGATTAAGGACAATAAGAAGTCCTTCTTCAAATACATAGGGGGTAAAAAGAGGGTCCCGGGTAATGTGGGGCCCCTGCAGGACACGATGGGCAACTTAGTCATCACGCCAGATGACAAAGCTAACATATTTAACGATTTCTTTGCCTCTGTCTTCCTAAGTAGGGACCAGTTCAGCCACCTCCCTGCTGGGCCCCCCTCGGGCCCCGAGAGAGACACGCCTGGGCCAAGGGTTAGCGAGGAGTTAGTTAGGGTACTTCTGGAGAGGCTGGACGTGTTCAAGTCCGCTGGTCCGGACGATCTTCACCCTAGGGTTCTACAGGAACTGGCTGAGGTCATTGCGGGACCCCTGGCACGGCTCTATGAGCACTCGTGGTGCTCTGGCGAGGTGCCGGAGGACTGGAAGAGGGCCAATGTGGTCCCTATCTTCAAAAAGGGAAAAAAAGAGGACCCGGGAAATTACAGGCCAGTTAGTCTGACCTCAATCCCGGGTAAGCTCTTTGAAAAAATTATCCTGGCACACATCCAGGAGGGCCTTGCGGGGGAATGCATGCTCAGGGGCAACCAACATGGGTTTATCAGTGGCAGGTCTTGTCAGACCAACCTGGTGGCCTTTTACGATCAGGTCACCAAATCATTAGACGCAGGGGTTGCTGTGGATGTAGTCTTTTTGGACTTCCGGAAGGCTTTCGACACTGTCTCTCACCCTGTCCTCATCAATAAGCTGGGAGACTGTGGTGTCGATGCCCACACGGTCAAATGGGTCGCCAACTGGTTGGAGGGCCGCACCCAGAGGGTGGTAGTGGATGGGTTCTTCTCGACCTGGAAGGATGTGGGCAGTGGGGTTCCGCAGGGCTCGGTCCTCGGGCCTGCACTGTTCAACATCTTCATCAGTGACTTGGATGAGGGGGTAGAAAGCACCCTGTTCAAGTTTGCTGATGACACTAAGATGTGGGGGGATGTGGGTGCACTAGAAGGGTGCAATAGGCTACAAGCTGACCTTGACAGGTTGCAACGGTGGGCGGATGAGAATAGGATGGGGTTTAACACTGATAAGTGCAAGGTGTTGCACATGGGGAGGAAGAACCGGCACCACACTTACAGGTTGGGGAACTCCCCTCTTGCCAGCACGGAGACGGAAAAGGATCTTGGAGTCGTCATTGACTCCACGATGAACACGGGCCGGCAGTGTGGGGAGGCAGTCAAGAAGGCCAATCGTACCCTGTCATGCATCCACAGATGCATCTCGAGCAGGTCCAGGGAGGTGATCCTCCCCCTCTATGCGGCACTGGTCAGGCCGCAGCTGGAGTACTGCGTCCAGTTCTGGGCGCCACACTTCAAGAGGGACGTGGACAATATGGAAAGAGTTCAGAGGAGGGCCACTCGTATGATCAGGGGTCAGCAGGGCAGGCCTTATGAGGAGAGGCTACGGGACCTGAACCTGTTTAGCCTCCACAAGAGAAGGCTAAGGGGGGACCTTGTGGCCTGCTACAAACTGGTCAGGGGGGATCAGCAGGTATCGGGGGAGTCCCTGTTCCCCCGTGCGCTGCCAGGAGTGACCAGGAATAACGGTCACAAACTGGCGGAGGGTAAGTTTAGATTAGATATTAGGAGGCGCTACTTCACAGTCAGGGTGGCTAGGGCCTGGAACCAGCTTCCAGGGGAAGTGGTGCAGGCTCCTAGCCTGGGGATTTTTAAAAGGAAGTTAGATGAGCACCTTGCCGGGGTCATCTGACCCTGGTGCTCTTTCCTGCTAAGGCAGGGGGTCGGACTAGATGATCTACCTAGGTCCCTTCCGACTCTAGCTACTATGAAACTATGAAACTATGAAAGTGCATATTCAGGCACATGTGCTGAGGCAAAAATCTCTGGCACAAATTTGTGCCACTCCCTATGGGTCCAGTTTGATGAAGGCAGGACCTGGCCCAGCCCAATGCACAGCCTCTGCAAGTGGTGCCGGACTCCTGGGTGACAGCACAAGTGGCCCAGTGCTGCCCAAAAGTATGTTGCTGCAGGCCAGACCAGCCCGGACCCATGACATGTGGCAGAAGTGGTGTTGGGCCTGAGGCGTATATGCCCTCATAAGCAGTTTGAGAGGCCACAAGTGGCATAATGTGAATGGAAAAATGTTCCCTGCATTGAATATTACCAACACGGGCTCTAAACTTGATACCTGAAAATCTGGGAGGGCTGGTCATGGGGTGTGGGTCACACACAGAAGCAGCAGCTGTGGAGCGCTTAAGGTGCTTTGCTGGCAGACCCCACAGCATGGCCCCAGCCAAAGTCATGGGCCCAGCCCAGCCTGGGACCATGCTCTTTCCGGCAGTACTGGGCCACTCAGGCTGTCACCCAGGGGCTCAGCACCATAGGGGACACGCATTAGGCTGGGCCAGGTCCTGCCTCCATGGAACCAGTCTGGTCCAGCCCAACAGTGTGCAGGGCACTTGGAGACAGGACCTGGCCCAGCCTGATGCGTGGACCCTGTGAGCAGTGCAAGGCCCCTGGGTGACAGCCAGAGTGGACCGGTGCTGCCCAAAGGTAACCCAAGGGCCAGGCTAGGCCTGTGACATGCAGCACAGGTGGTGCCAGCTGCCAGGGCCACATTGCTCCATGGGGAGATTCTGCCGGCAGTGAGCCCTGAGCACCCCACAACTGTTACTGCTGTGGGGATGCTGTGCACCTTGTGTGGGGGGGGAGACTATGCTCTGCTGGGACCAGGGGACTCACCCCTCCTAAACAGCCCCACTGAGCCCCCCTATAATCCACCCACAAGCCCCCACAAACCACCCCCACAAGCCCCATCAAACCACCCCCACAAACCTCTCACCAACATAACCAGCCCCATACCCCCCACAACCTCACCCCCACAAAACCTACACCCACCCTCAATCCACCTACCCCCTCTCCTCAAACACCACATCACCCCCACAAATCACATACCCTTCATGCCCAGCTGGGAGGGACCTGCTGGCAGGACCTGTGGCTGCAGGGGCAACTGTCATATTGCAGCCCTGCCCTGTGCCCACACCGGTGCTGGAACATGTTTCTCATCTTGGGGGTGCTTCTGGTCACAGAAATCCCTTGGGGGGGTGTAATGGGCTGGTGGGAGGGCTGTAGATGGCAGCAGGGGTGTGTGTGTGAGAGAGAGAAAAAGAGCAAAAAAGAGAGGTTAGGGTGGGGAAGCACTCTGGGTAAGAGAGGCCTAGAGCCAGGGTTAAAGCCCCTCTGCTCCCCTAGAGCACCCTGCGCAGGGGGAGGCAAGCCTGGAAGGGAAGGGCCTTGGCCAGCACCATCCCTGAGCCCCAGTCGAGGGCTTCCCAGAAATGGCATGGGGATCTCTGGGGCCTGGGCACAGGTGCTGGGAGCAGAACAGCAAGCACTGGCACTGATCAGAGCCACAAAGCAGTGCAGCTGCAGCTGGACCTATGTCCTAGTGCTAGGATGGAGCTAGTGGGGCAGGCAGGGGCTGCAGGCGAGGGGCTTGGGGAGGGCTGTGGGTTGAGAGTGAGGGGCAAAGGCAGGGACACAGCACGAGCATATCCCAGGATGTGCTGCTCAGTGCTGCACATCCTGGTGAGCAAAGGAGGTCAGGGCAGCTCTGATTTTTCAATGAGAAAAATCCCAAAAGCAAACACCAAAATATATAGATACTTAGAACTTTTATTATGATAGAGGTACTGGTAGGCTTCCAAATTGCTTTAAAAGTGTAAATATATCAATAAAACATTTCCCAACTGGTCAATCAAATCTCAATACATGTAGTGGCATTTCATTTTAATTGTTGAAGAGCACAGACTTTGGGGTATTTTAAAGAGTGAATTTGGGATCTTTTTTTTTATCAGAGAATTTGCCATTTTTAAACAAGAAACACTAGGATTCCTGCTAGTGTGGTAAATGACAGGACCCAGGCAGAGGAACCTGCTCAGGGCTGACACCGAGACCCAGCTTGTGGGCAAATGAGGTGCCTGATCTCCTGACCATGCTTTGACAGCTCAAAGCAGGTTACCACACTGAGCACATCTTCTAGGTAATAGCTGCCCAGATGGCAGGGCAGGAGCACACATGGCAGCAGTGCTGCAGCCAGATCTCAATGGAAGCTGGCCCAAGGGTGCAGAAGGCTCTGCTGCAGTGCTTATGCCACAGCCCAGGTGGCTGGGCAAGCAGTCCCCGTCCAGGTCTGGCACATGTGCAGACCTGGGGCTGCAGGTCCAGGGGGACAGATGCTGTCGTATGTGGCAGCAGATCACAGCCAGGCAGTGGCCCCCACTGCCAGACTGCTGCAGTGGGTAGAGGGTACAGGGTCTGCTCTAGGTCAGGGCCACTGCAGCAGTCCAGCTGGCACAGGGGCCTGGTGTCCCCAGATACCAGCTGGGCCTCAGAAGCTCCTGACAGCAAGTAACCCTGGGCTATCATTATTGTTTTAGAAACCAGGAATCCACCTATCCACAATTCAGTTTCTAGCAATAGACAGATTCTGCCCTTCATTAGCACTGCTGGCAGAGATTCAGCCTGATTCGGTGGCCGAATCTTGAAATCCGAATTGAATCAGAGGACCCTTTAATCTCTTTGAATTGTATTAGAACCCTCTGAATTGATTCAGAGAGATTCGGAAAACTTTGGGGTTTTGGACACAGACACAGATTTGAATGTTTTTTTCTACATATCTCTCGGTAGCAGGGGCTCGTGAATGCTGCGATGCTGGGGTGCATGGACTGTCCCACAGAAGCAGGGGCGGCCCCCCAGCTCGCTTGGCAGCAGACCCGGAAGTGGACCAGAAGCACTTCTGGTCCACTCCTAGGTCCACTGGGGAGCAACCCCCCCCCCAACCTCTGGTTCAGTGACTGGTGCCTCCGGGGACTGGGGGGGCACCCAGGTTTCCCCTGTGGCCAATCGCTGAGCCAGGGAGGTGCAGGGGGGCCCCAGCGCACTCCCCGGCAGATCTGGAAGTGGACCAGAAGTATTCCACGTGGAGGCCCTCCCCCTACATTTCTGTGGGAAGCTCCATCCACCCCAGCATTGCAACGATCATGAGTTGTACCTGCTACTTGGAGGTATGTAGAAAAAACTTTTAAAGCTGTATCTATGTCTGAATCACTGATTTTCTGAATCAACATCAAATCTTCAGATTCGGCCAAACTGAATCAAGGACAGTGATCCAAATCAACTAATCGAATCACTGTCCCTGATTCAGGCCAAATCTGAATCGAATAGGGCCCACTTTGCACACCCCTATTAAATACTCATCATGAGTTATTGCAGCTAGGAGATAATATTCAGTAGCTTCCAGAGTACCAAAGAAATACAGTTGTGTAATCCAGCCCCTAACAGAAAGAGTTCCATCCGCTGTCAGGAGACTGGCCAGCATCCTGGGCAGGACAGTGGAGGTGTAGCAGGTCTCTAAGTATGACAAATTTCCCAGAAAGAGGTACATGGGGGTATGAAGGTACTGATCAGTGACAACAAGCACAATGATGAGGATGTTCCCAACCATGATCAAAATGTAGATCACTAGAAATAACAGGAAGAGAAAAACAAATCTGTAGCTTTGGGATGTTCCCAAAACTTAGGAGCAGGAATTCTGTGACAGATGCTTGATTGCCTCCTCCTATTTCCTTCATGGTGGTGCAGCTGGGTTTTCCCTTTCACTCTTCTAGTGAGAGGCAAGGATTTTATTGGACCAACTGCACTGATGAGGAAAAATACTGGAGCAAGCAAAATAAAGTCAGGCCATAATAAGGAGCATAAGTAAAGGCCAAATAACAAAAAGACCTTGAGGATAAGCTTTTCGGGAGACAGCTGGAGAAAACGTGTTTAGTCTAGCAAGACTCCAGGGTGAATTGTTGTCAGACTGCCAAGAGTGTATTAAGGGGCAGGCTGATTTGTGTCTTTTTCTCACAAGTATATAACAGAGCCTGTGCTCTGCCTCATAGTTTCATAGTTTCATAGTTTCTAGGGTCGGAAGGGACCTGAGTAGATCATCTAGTCTGACCCCCTGCCATGGCAGGAAAGACCACTGGGGTCAAATGACCCCAGCAAGGTGTTCATCTAACCTCCTCTTAAACACCCCCAGGGTAGGAGCCTGCACCACTTCTCTTGGAAGTTGGTTCCAGACCCTAGCCGCCCTGACGGTGAAGTCGCGCCTCCTGATATCCAGCCTAAATCTACCCTCTGCCAGCTTGTGACCATTATTCCTGGTCACTCCTGGCGGTGCTCAGGGGAACAGTGACTCCCCCAGTGCCTGCTGATCCCCTCTGACTAGTTTATAACAGGCCACTAGATTCCCCCTCAACCTTCTCTTGTGGAGGCTGAACAGGTTCAGGCCCCGTAGCCTCTCCTCATAGGGCCTGCCCTGCTGCCCCCTGACCATGCGAGTGATCTCAATCTCTGTTGAGATTTAGCCGCTCTTGCTTCTTCTCCTGTGGCCATGAAAAATAAAGAGCTTCTGACAGGCAAGCAGTGATCCTGTCGTGATTTCCACATCAGCATGATCCAGATTAAGTTAGACAAACTTTTTAACGCAAGCACTTTTCATCAGATCACTACCCTAGTCAGGTAATCCTGGAGAAAAAATAAATAAAAATAAAGTAATTATCTTTGAAAGTTTCATGTGCAGTTTGTAGCAGGGCACTAGGGTGCCTGCTACTGACCTTAGGAATAAGGGCTGCTGAAGCTCCCTAAGGCAGCACAGGCGTTGGTTGCCGGAGCAACCAGGCTGGTCATATGACCGGAAAGGTGCAGGGCTAGGCCTTTATAAACAGCCCAGGCCAAAGCCTAGCGGCAGTTCCCTTCTGGCAGCCTGATGTGCAGGAGTTCTGCAGAAGAGCCCAGCAGAGCGGAGAGGAGCAGTGCAGCCTGAGCACCTAAGGGACTGCACCATGGCGAGGGTGAAGAGAACCCTGATTGAGATGTTAGAAATATTATTAAAAATGCATTATCAATAGCAGATTTAGAAAAAAACACAGCTGCTAGCCCTCCTTGTCTCCTAATGGGAGAGGGAAGGGGGGGTTGGAAACTGAAGGGAAAACTACCAAAGGCCCTTTGTATTAAGTATCACTCCCTCTTTGTTTTGCAAAGTTACTATCTCTTTGTTACAGTAAAGCATATACTCCTCAGCTTTTCTCATGCAGATAAAAGTAGATTACAGTTCTAACCTTGAGGCAAGAAAAATTTCAGGCTCTTATAACCTCAGAAATGGTCTGCCCATGCGTAATAACCTAATACATATTAAGCCTATCCGCCCCGCATACTTAAGTAGTTAATTATAATGCACATGGGACGTATGAAGCGACATGTTTACAAATATGTTTGTATGAACCGGAAATGAGTTGTAAAAGTTCCTCCTTCTGCACACGTGGTCAGGAGAGAGGGGATAAAGCCAGCTGGGCAGTTTCCCTCGGGGGCAGCAGAGTGTTTGATCTTTTGTCTCTCTCTCTGACCCTATTTGCAAATATATACCTTTTGTGTTGCTAATAGAGTGTGTCTGTAGCTAGAGTTTTTTTTTTCCTTCCTCCTCCCGAGAAACGAACCACGATTTTTATATCAAAATTGGTGCCCAACGTGGGGCTTCTCGAGGACTACCCCGGAATTCAGTGACGGAGCGCCTCCGGTACCAGGGGAAGTGCGCACCGAGCCGACTTTGGACTCGCCCCTGGAATTTGAGGTTTAAGTCCGAATATCCGGGAAGTTAAAGGAAGTATCCCATGTAAATTCTGAGTTTCTGGAGAGGCAGACACACTTTGGAATTTGGATCGAGATCTCTGGGGTATCTGAGTGAGTATACGAATTCCCTTTGCCCAATCTGGTGTACGGATCTAAAACAAAGGATGTGTAAGTTTGCTGAGAAATTCTAGGCTCAGCTCTCATTGTAAATCATCTGTTGTTGAGATCTTTTTGGTATTTGGTGTGCCTTGGGCGCATTTTTGTGGGCAAATGGGTACGAGTAGCTCTCGTGTAGAAAACAATATTGATACCCCTCTAAAAGTCTTATTACGTCATTTTAATAAATTTGCAAAGCCGGCCGATTATGGAATAAAAATGAAAAAAGGTGATTTAACTAAGTTTTGTCAACTCGAGTGGCCAACGTTTGGGGTCCACTGGACCCCGAAAGGATCCTTTGTGCTAAAAGAAGTGATAGCTATCCATGAAATTGTTATGCAAAATGGGTATTGGAATCAGTTTCCTTATATTGATTGTTGGTTGTGGGTGGTTCAAAATCAGCCACCTTGGATTAAGAATTACTTAGCAAAGTCTCATGTGATGCTTGTTAAGAAAAAGGCTCGGCGGGGGCCGCCTGTACTCCCTGAGTCTAATGAGGGAGGGGATTCTGAATTGGCTAAGTATCGGACCCGTGCTCCGGTTGCCCTGTCGGGTAGCGAAGATGAGTCAGACGCCTCCTCGGCATCCAGCCCTTCTGCACCACTGCCCCCTCCCTTAGAGAGACCACCACTGACGTACCAAGGCATACCTAATGAGTTAGAGTGTGAGCCTCAGCCAAGTGCCTCATCTGAATCAGGAAATAAGGGTTATTATTTGCGCAAGCCTGTAGAGTCACAGCCGGTGTTGAACTGTCCGATGCGAGAGGTTATTGGGGAAGGAGGCACTGCAACTTTTGTCTACACCCCATTTAGCACTTCAGATTTATTTAACTGGAAGAATCAGAGCCCCTCTTTTCGTGAAGACCCTGAAAAGATGAGGGACTTGTTCCGATCTATTGGGCAGACTCATCGACCCACTTGGGCTGATGTCCAGATGATGCTCCAGACTCTCCTAACCCCGGAGGAGAGGAGATTAGTGTTGGGTACAGCGGAGCGTATTGCGATGGCTAGAGTTGAGTCAGAAGGTGCTGCTAGTCGTACTCTGCGTGATACCTGCCCTGTAGAGGAGCCAAGATGGGATAATCATACTGCAGAGGGCAGAGAGCTGAGTGCACAGTATCTGGGAATTATAGTGGAAGCAATGGGAAAGGCAGTGCCTCGAGTTACCAATCTGTCTAAGTTGTATGAAGTGAGACAGGGAAAAGAGGAGGATCCCTCAGCTTTCCTTGGGAGGCTGTATGAGGCGTTTCGCAGGTTTTCGGATCTGGATCCAGAAGCCCCAGATAACCAGCGTATGGTAAATCTTATGTTTATTGGTCAATCTGCTGCTGATATCCGTAAGAAGTTACAGAAAACTGAGGGAGGTGCTGGGAAACCGATTTCAGAGCTGGTGGAAATTGCATATAAGGTGTATGGGAATCGTGAGCAAGTGCAGGAGCGCAAGGAGGATAAAAAGGCTCAGCGACAGATGGCAGCACTAGCAGCTGCTATGACTGGAGGGAACCCTGGAAAGGCTGGGATACAGAAGAGGAAGGGAGAAAGAGTGGGAGCAGATGTTTGTGCTTATTGCAAGGAGAAAGGACACTGGAAGAGGGAATGCCCGAAGTTGAAGGAGAAGAGAGAGGGGGAACCGAGAGGTCACCTCATGCGGGCAGAAGACAAGGGTGAGGATTCAGAATGAAGGGGACAGGGATCTAAGACCACTACCCTTCGGGTTGGAGCCCGAGAAGATCCCATGGTAACCATTAGGGTTGGTGGCAAAAACTTTGAAGCCTTGGTGGATACTGGGGCTACATTTTCAATGATTCCAGAAAAACCCCCCTGTGCAGGAACTAGTGAACAGCATGTACTTGTGGAAGGGATTGAGGGAATGCAAACCCGACTCCCTGTTTGTAAACCACTCCTCACCAAGGTGGGGGACCATATGCTCGAGCACTCCTCTGTGTATTCTCCAAGTTGTCCGGTTGCACTCCTTGGGCGGGACTTACTCACAAAATTGCAAGCTGAGATCTTTTTCAGAGACGATCAGATGGTGGTCCAGCTACCTGTCAAGCAGAGCTCGAACTATCAGATGGCTCTCCTGGAGGACCGATGCCCTGCAGTAAGTCCAGAAGATCACATGACCGGAGTAGACCCCTCGGTATGGGCTGATGGAACCCCTGCGCGAGCTAAGTTCGTCTCCCCGGTAAGGATCGTACTCAAGGATGGGGAGGGGCCCGTTCGGGTAAAGCAGTACCCACTCAGCCGAGCGGCCAGAGCTGGACTCAAGCCGTTAATAGAGAAATACAAGAGGTACGGATGGCTAGTGGAAGGGTCCTCACCCTATAACACCCCCATCCTTGGAGTGCCAAAGGCAGATGGGGTCTCATACAGACTGGTCCAAGACCTACGAGCTGTAAATAAGAAGGTCCTTTCAGATCATCCTGTAGTCCCGAACCCTCACACGATCTTGACACAAGTACTGGGGGAAGCTAAAATATTTTCAGTGCTAGATTTGAAAGATGCTTTCTTCTCTATTCCCCTTCACCGAGAGAGTCAAAAATTGTTTGCTTTTGAATGGGAGGATCCAGATACTTTCCATAAAGCCCAACTCACGTGGACAGTTCTTCCACAAGGATTTATAGCAGCCCCCCATATTTTCGGACTTGCCCTTCAGAAGGACTTGGAGGAGTGGAAGGGATCACACCCCGCAGTGACTCTCCTCCAGTATGTGGATGACCTGCTAGTTGCAAGCCCAAACTTGCAGCTCTGCGAGGAAGCCACCAGGTCACTCCTAAACACTCTGGGGAAAAAAGGATATAAAGTCTCTAGAGAGAAAGCCCAAATATGTCAGCCTGAAGTCACATTTTTGGGATATAAGCTCTCAAAAGGAGTCAGAGCCCTGAGTGCAGATCGCATACAGGCGATTCAAGGTCTAACCTCACCTAAGTCACCCAAGGAGCTGCGGGCATTCCTAGGGCTAACTGGGTTCTGTCGACTATGGATACCAGATTACGGTGGGAAGGCTAGACCACTGTACGAATCCCTGACTAAGGAGAGTCTCACTAAATGGAAATGGAATAAAGAAATGCAGCATGCTTTTGATCTGCTGAAGGCAGCATTAACCCAGCCCCCTGCCTTAGCCATCCCAAACAGTAAAAAGCCATATCGACTGTATGTTCATGAGAATCGAGGGGTTGCATCAGGGGTGCTGACACAGCCATCGGGCCCGACCTGGATACCCGTGGGATATTATTCAAAGGTTCTAGATCCAGTTGCACTCGGGTGGCCAGCCTGTCTTCGGGCTGTGGCAGCCACAGCAGTGGTTGTTGAAGAGGCCCAGAAGATAGTCATGGGTGCGGATATGGAAATACTCACTCCTCATGGAGTTCCCCAGATCCTAGGGACTGAGGGAGGGAAATTTCTTAACCCCTCCAGACAATCACAGTATGAGATATTTTTGCTCTCTAATCCAGGACTTACTTTCAGACATACTACAGCCTTAAACCCTGCAACCTTGCTGCCGGAGCCAGGGCAACCGACGCATGACTGCCTTGAGGTCCTGAATCAGACCACGCAGGTGCGACCTGATCTTGCTGAGGACCCAATTGAAGACCCAGATGTTGAATACTTTGTGGACGGCTCCAGCTCTGTCATCGATGGGAAAAGACGAACAGGATGTGCAGTGGTAACCTTGGATAAGGTAGTATGGAGGGAGTCATTGCTGAGCTCATGGTCGGCACAGGCCGCAGAACTCACTGCGCTCACCCGAGCATTACAGCTGGGGACAGACCAACGAGTTAATATATACACTGACTCTCGCTATGCTTTTTCTACAGTCCATGCGCACGGACTATTGTGGAAAGAAAGGGGTTTCATTACTGCCTCTGGGAATAAGATTGCTAATGGCCCCCAGATTATCAAACTACTAGAGGCACTCCACCAGCCTAAAGAGGTAGCAGTCATTCATGTGCGGGCCCATGGGAAGGCTGCTGAGAAAAAGCATAAGCTTGGAAATGCAAAGGCTGATGCGGCAGCAAAGGAAGCTGCATTTATTGGGGGAGAAGCAGAAGAGGTATCCAAGCAGGCCATGTCCCATGCCATATGGCCATACGTTCAGGATTTAGTCCCACAGTATTCCCCTGAAGAAGATAAATTTGCACAGAAAGCTTGTGCAGAAAAGAACTCCCAGGGGTGGTGGATAGTACCAGGAGGGAAAGTCATGATACCCAGGCCATTACTTCGGGAGGTGCTGCAACAGCTCCATGCAAGAACCCATATGGGAGGTTTGGCCATGGGTGATCTAGTGATCCGCCAAGCAGTAGCCCCAGGGCTATATGTAGAAGCTCAGCGCATTGCTACCAAGTGCATCACATGCCAGAAAGTAAACCCTCGAAGGAAACCCCCTGTGCCAATGGGAGGTAGACCCTGGGCAGCGTACCCTGGACAGGCATGGCAGATTGATTTTGCCGAGCTCCCATGGTCCGGACATCACGGGTTTTTACTTGTCATGGTAGACCAGCTCTCTGGTTGGGTCGAGGCTTGGCCCACCAGGACTGCCACTGCAGCTACAGTAGTGAAGTATTTGTTACAGGAGATCATTCCCCGGTATTCCCTGCCTGAGTCCATCGAGTCGGATCAAGGACAACACTTTGTGGGAAAAGTGGTTCAAGAAGTCGCACAAGCTCTCAAGGTTACTTGGAAACTACACACACCATGGAGACCACAGAGTTCAGGACAAGTGGAACGCATGAATAGGACTTTAAAGACTTTGCTCACCAAAATCTGTATTGAAACACGCCTTAAGTGGCCTCAAGCATTGCAGCTAGCTCTTACTTGCATTCGAAACACTCCCCGACGGGGCCTCAAATTGACCCCATATGAAATTATGTTTGGCAAGCCGCCTCGAGTCTTACCTCCTGGGATGCGAGAGAATGTAACTTTTGAATTAGGTAATAGTGAGCTTCATACGTATGTTATTGCCTTGCAGTCTGTCTTGTTTTCTCTTCACAGGTATGCAGCCTCCTTTCAGCGCCTGCCTTTAGACGTACCGGTACATGACTTCTCCCCGGGAGACTGGGTCTTGGTGCAGCGGTGGAAAAAGGAGCCTTTGACTGAGAGGTGGAGTGGCCCTTTCCAGGTACTTCTAACAACCCACACCGCTGTAAAGATTACTGGCCATGACCGTTGGATACACCATACCCGTGTGAAATGACATCCACAAGCGTCAGAGGACAACAACTCCCAAGACGAACTCACTCCGGAAGCTGAGTCGTCTTCGGAACAAGAAGCCAGCAAGTGGAGCTGTGAACCTACTGGTGATCTCCAAGTGCGCCTGAGACGGCTTAATCAAAGCTCAGAAAATTAGACAAGAAAGTAAAAGGGAAAATATGGTGGGAATCTTAATGAGCCTTGTTGTTATCTGCATAATGAAAGGAGCAGAATTGAGCAGCCTTAACCGCTGGCTCACACCCTCGCTTTCCCAAATTGCTCCCCCAGGGACAAATTTGTATGTTGATATGATGGAAAGAATTGCAGGTACTTTTAATCTTACCAACTGCTGGGCCTGTGGGGGGCTCCAAGAGGCCAGAGAACAGTGGCCTTGGAGGGCTTTTCCTTTGGCCCCAAAATGGTTGGTCAGTGACAAGGCGGATGTTAAGAGTACTGGTCAAGAATGGGATGAAAACCACAGCTGGGATCTTTCCCAAGTGGCATTAGGAGAGTACTGTATTAGCAGTAATGGTACAGGGAGAAGTTTGGGACATAGTCAGTGTACATGGACATTGAAATGGGCCCAAATATGCACCAAGTATGCTGATCAATGGAATTCTGCTGTTAGCATCCCAATCTCCCCGCAGATGCAACAGACCAAAAAGACAAGAATAGTGCCTTTCGATTCTAACCCTACCAGATGTCAGGCATATGAAAAGACCCGAGGTGAACGATTTACCTATGTCTATAGTTGGAAATGGGTACACCCGAATGGCACGGTGGCAAAGTTTAATACATATTGGAGTGCCTTAAATGACACAAATGAAATAACCAAGTGCGAGTATAGGGATAAAGATGGCGTATGGAAATGTCAGTTTAAACGGAGTAACTATTACACTGACCCTTTAGGGCAGACGGGTAACAAATACTATCCCCTTCTTTTCCACAGCCGTGACCCCCTAGCCTTGGGAGGGGAAAACAGGGCCCTGAAAGGACATTTTTGGATTTGTGGAAGGAAAGCCTATACAGTACTACCACGAGGGTGGACAGGAACCTGCTATGTTGGAGTAATTGTACCATCTTTCTTTCTGTTACCATCTGAGGTCGGAAATAAGCTAGGAGTCTCTTTGTATGATGATTGGAAAAGAGCCAAGAGAAGTATTGATGTAAGTTTGACACAGGGTGGCTCCCAAAAGTGGAAGGAGGATGAGTGGCCTCCTCAGAGGATTATTGAGTATTATGGACCAGCTACATGGGCTAATGATGGAAGTTGGGGTTACCGAACACCGATTTATATGCTAAATAGAATCATCCGGTTGCAGGCCGTCTTGGAAGTAATTACTAACCAGACTGCCACTGCTCTCGAGTTGCTGGCTCGACAAAGTTCCCAGATGAGGGAAGCCATATACCAAAATCAAATGGCTCTAGACTATTTACTCGCAGAGGATGGCGGAGTCTGTGGAAAGTTCAACCTTTCTAATTGTTGCCTCCAAATAGACGACAACGGAAAAGCAGTCTTAGAGATTGCCAAAGAGATTAGGAAAATAGCCCATGTACCAATACAAACGTGGGAACCCACGTGGAGTAAAGACTGGTGGTTTCAATTATTTGGAGGACCCTGGTGGAAAAAAGTAGGATTTGTGCTTTTGTGTGCTCTGACTGGTTTGATTTTTATCCCTTGCCTTATTCCTTGTCTCACTAGATTGATAACCACTACAGTAGAAGGAATGCAGGTCGCAGCAGTTCCTTTGAAAGCACAGACTGTAGCAAAAGTCATGGTCCTCAGAAAAATTCCTCGTAATTATCTTGATATGCCCAAATGAAGTAAAGATCAGAAAGCATCTCGAGGGGGGAGATTGTTAGAAATATTATTAAAAATGCATTATCAATAGCAGATTTAGAAAAAAACACAGCTGCTAGCCCTCCTTGTCTCCTAATGGGAGAGGGAAGGGGGGGTTGGAAACTGAAGGGAAAACTACCAAAGGCCCTTTGTATTAAGTATCACTCCCTCTTTGTTTTGCAAAGTTACTATCTCTTTGTTACAGTAAAGCATATACTCCTCAGCTTTTCTCATGCAGATAAAAGTAGATTACAGTTCTAACCTTGAGGCAAGAAAAATTTCAGGCTCTTATAACCTCAGAAATGGTCTGCCCATGCGTAATAACCTAATACATATTAAGCCTATCCGCCCCGCATACTTAAGTAGTTAATTATAATGCACATGGGACGTATGAAGCGACATGTTTACAAATATGTTTGTATGAACCGGAAATGAGTTGTAAAAGTTCCTCCTTCTGCACACGTGGTCAGGAGAGAGGGGATAAAGCCAGCTGGGCAGTTTCCCTCGGGGGCAGCAGAGTGTTTGATCTTTTGTCTCTCTCTCTGACCCTATTTGCAAATATATACCTTTTGTGTTGCTAATAGAGTGTGTCTGTAGCTAGAGTTTTTTTTTTCCTTCCTCCTCCCGAGAAACGAACCACGATTTTTATATCAGAGACGCCTTTGCAAGAGGGCCAGTTTGGGCCTGGACCCTTATGTTATAGCCGGTAGGCTTGTTTTGAGTTAGAGCTGGTGGGCTGGTAGCTTTGCTTTGCGGTAGGGCTGTTTGTGTGAATACCAGAGGACCGGGTGAGGCTGTAGGGGTGCGAGGAGGCCTCATGGGAGCTCCCCAATAATCTGGGGGTTCCTGGTGCCCAGAGGGCACAGCAAGTGGTGCTGGGTGGCACAGTGATTGGTGCCAGAGTTGGCACGGCGAGCGAGCGCCGGAGAGGTGCAGTGTGTGGGGTATAGAGACCCCAGCCCGTGAGGGCAGTGTTTGCCCAGTAGGGCGTACAACCCAGAAAAGGGTTAGGGGGCCAGGCACAGCCACGGGCCACCTGAGCACGGGAGGCACGTGAGCTAGGCCCGAGAAGGCGGGTCTGGGGGCCAGGCAGGGCTAAGGCCGCCTGAGCCCAAACTTGGGAAGCCCGAGTGCGGGCAACAAGCGCGGGAAGTGCGGCACAGGCTCCAGAGAGGGCAGGGAAGTGTGGCACAGGCTCCAGAGAGGGCAGGGAAGTGTGGCACAGGCCCCAGAGAGGGCAGGGAAGCGCGAGAAGTGCGGCACAGGCCCCAGGGAGGGCAGATCAGGACAAGAGGCTCCAGAGTGAGTGATTGGTCTCCTACCGGCACAAAGTCCCAGAGAAGGGCGGGCGCACGGTAGAAGTCCCGGAGAGGGGCAGGCGCGCGAAAGTAAGGCTGGAGAGGGGTGGATGTGCAGATAGGGACCCGACGGAGACGAACGCGCGACTAGGAGCCCGGACAGGCCTGAACGCGCGGTTAGAGGCCGTACAGGGCTGAGCGCGTGGGCAGGAGCCTGGGCAGGGCTGTGTGTACGGTTGACTGGCCCAGAGAGGGGCGCATATATCGGAGAGGCCCCGGGAGACGGGTGCTTGTATCGGGAAAAACTCCGAGAGGGAGTTTACAGGAGTGAGGCCCAGGAAGGGCGAGAGGGGAACAGAAGCCCGGGAGGGGCGAGTACATGACACAAGAACGTCTGGTACAGCTGCGAGACTTGGGGCGTACTAAAGGGAAGGTTGGAGGCATGCACGGCCCAGAAGGCTGGGGTGCACCAGGTTGGTACACCCAGAATAGGGGACGGGATATACTTGGGCACCGTGTCCAAGAGGACAATTAGGCAGCCTCCCACAGAGAACCATTTAAGATCAAAGACGTGGCGGATGAGACAGAGGGTGCTGAGTCGCCCTACTTGGCACGGTGGGGGCCCTAGGGGGATCACGGCCGCCCCTGTGCCCCGCCCTGTGACACTTGGGGAAGGGTTTATATTCACTGGGATACCAAGTACTTCACTCTCAGGCTTTGCCTAAGACGGTGGGATAGAGATTTCCTACCTGCCTAGCCCAGGTAACAGCTCCACGGCTATTTACTGCTGTTCTGCCCTGGCATTGCATGCAGCTCTCATGGGCTCAGCAGCAGAGAATCATAAAATCATAGAGTATTAGAGTTAGAAGGGCCTCAGGAGGTCACCTACTCCAAGCCTCTGCTTAAAGCAGGACCACTCCCAACTAGATCATCCCAGCCAAGGCTTTGTCTAGCCATTCTTACTGGCTAGTCATAGATTCATAGAAATAGAGTCGGAGGGGACCTGAGCCGATCATCAAGTCCGACCCCCGGCCCTGGGCAGGAATGAATACTGAGCTTGTATGACCCCTAGTAAGTTTAAGCTCATGTGACCCCAGCTAGGTAGTTATCAAGCCTCCTTTTAAAGACCCCTAAGGTAGAAGCGAGCATCACTTCCCTTGGAAGCTGGTTCCAGATCCTGGCCTCCCTGGCTGTGAAGTAGCGCCTCCTGATGTCCAGCCTGAACCTACTCTCAATCAACTTGTGGCCGTGGTTTCTTGTTACTCCGGGAGGTGCTTAGAGGGAACAGGGTCTCAGCCATTCCCCTCTGGTCCCCCCACATACCCAACAGCTTTTCAGAGAAGTTTATCCAAAAAGGAAATGCCCCAAGAAGATAGCTTCAGAGATTCCTCTGTCCCTTTTCTGTAGTTAATTAATACTTCATCATCATTACCATAATCAACCTCAATATTAATGACCTTTCATGATTTCCATCATAACTTCAGACATGTGTTGACAAAACGGGGGCCCTAGTGGTGGGTTTTAAAAAACTGCTTCAATTTAGGGCCAAGTAAACCCCAGAAAAGGAAGCATCTGGGAAGAGAACCTCAACCTCATACGTAGGCTGCTGCACCCTTGACTTGTACCTCTACTGGCTCCATGATGGATTTTTCTGGCTCCCTGACCCAGTTTGCCCACAAACCCCGAGTGTGGCCTGGCCCTCGGCTTCATAATGTGATTCTTGTTTCATGTCCTAGATACCTCACCCAGCTGGCCTCCTTTGCCTGATTCTCAGTTCCCTG
This sequence comes from Crocodylus siamensis, assembly GCF_052110815.1. Taxonomy (NCBI): domain Eukaryota; kingdom Metazoa; phylum Chordata; order Crocodylia; family Crocodylidae; genus Crocodylus; species Crocodylus siamensis. Next base: position 20,688,237 of record NC_143400.1, read on the forward strand.
GCCAGATCTCTTGGCTTCCTGCTTCCCTACACTTCAACTCAGTACTTGGACTCAAAGACTGCCTTAGGTCTTGATTGCTTCTTCTGACTCTGGGTGACCCCTCAGACCTGGCTGCCTACAACCTGGCATGACATAGTTCTCCATCACAGGTACTGTTCATGGAGGTACAACTGCCTTACATTCAGGATAAAAAATTAAGAACTATGGGCTAAATCTGATTCCTTCTGAGCCTGGTGTTTCCTCTGGTAAGTATCTCTTAATTGGACTTGAACTTGGGTTCCCAAGTCCTGACAATCCATAGTCTAGCTGAATGTCCCCTTGCCTCTGCCAATGTAGCCAAGGAATGGATTCATGACTGCATTAGGGACATGGACCCATGTCCTTCTTCCATCTATTTAATGTTTCTTTCAGTACGGCACTGTGGGCTTCCAGTACTTGGAAATTCAGTCCTGCATTTTCCCTTACAGTATTTGAATATTTGTCTACCTGTGTGTCCCACCACCAAAATAAAATGGAGCCAGATTTTAAAAGATATTTCTGGCTTTCAAAACAGGAGAGATTGAAAGAAGTACTAAGGTTCTTGTGCCTTATTGTTGTAAAAGCTAATGACATTTTCAAAAGTGTTTTCAGGCTCTGATTTCTTAAAACAAGTAGGTGCCTGAAGAAGGACATTTAACCCCACTGAATTTTTTTAAGCATCTGACTACCTAACTTCTATCGAAATGAATTTGGTCCTACATTTTTAACTGCATCAGTAGGAAAATACTTACCTAAATCTGACCATTAGGCAATTTTGAAAGTGAACATTTGATCTCTTAATATTTTATACTTAATTTAAAAAGGATTAGAGGGATTGTCAAAGAAGTCAATGAGAGCTAGTCTCCCATCTCCCCATGAAAGCCAAAAGAATTTGAGCTACAACTTTCTTAGGTTCCTTTAAAAATGCCCATCCAGGTGATAGGAAAGTAGGATTTGGAAGGGACCTGTTGAGGTGATATAGTCCAACTCCCTGCTCAAGGCAGGACTAAAATGTCCTGACTGAAATAGTCCAGTCAAATGTTTGTTTAACTGGAGGTTGAAAAAAATCTCTTCATTTTCTAAGTCAGTTCTATTAACTCTGACATAACAGAATTATAAAACTTGGACAACAAGCATCATAGGCAGCTCATCTCAAAGGCACAACAACAATGGTTTTTTAAATGATGTATATTTAAGCTATGTACTCACTGCCTCACTACAGTGCTACTGAGTGCTGCTCAAATTAGTGGCATACCAAAAAGTTATTCAGATATGCCAACAATAAAAAGCCAGTTACATCAGCATTATACAAAACAGCCCTCCCCCAAAATAAGCAAACAGACACCCATATCTTATTTCCTCATTGCCTATTTGGGGATCTTGTATATGCCTCTACACCATCTATTCCCTGCTAATGGACGGAAGAAGGGACAGTTAGTTGTCTGATTGTGCTTGCCAATTGCTACGTGTCTTCTTTCTTGCGAAGCTTATATAAGGTATCACTTTAGATGGTTCTCAAAGAACAAATGCATCCTAATCACTGTTTACCTTTTCAGATAGTTAGGATTAAGTGACTGTATCTTTTCCCCTGGATTATTCATGTCTTTTGTTCTAATTCTCACAATTTCTTCTTGAAGTAGTCACACTGAATAGAGAAAAGGGAACAGAAAAATGAAACCTCTATCACAGAATTCATGAGGGACTGGTGCCACCTTAGTGAGAGGGGGCACATGCCCCCGCAGCAACCAGTCAGCAACCAGGGGGGCAACCCCCCACAGCCAATCCCAGTGACCGGGGTGGGGAGGGTCCCCTGTGGTCAATCACAAGATGGCCAGTCACTGCAGTTGATAGCTGTGGCTGCTTCTGGAAGTGGCTGCAGCTGCTTCTGGAAGCACCATGGCACTCCACTCCCCAGCTGGCACTTGTGGGGGGCCACCAGCACTTCTGCCTGCCCCCCCCGCCTGTCACCTAAGTGGCAAGTGTGGCCCACCAGGAGGTGCACCTGTGCTCTCAGGGGGTGCACATGCACCCCCATGCACCCCCTACACATCACCGCTAACAGAATTCATCCTTCAGAGACTAGTGAATACCCCTGAACTGCACAACCATCCCTTCCTGCTGTTCCTAGTGATTGATCTACACTGTGCCCATGGCTGAACTTCTTCATCACTGTTCTGATTGTGGCTGATCATCACCTTCCCACTCCCATCTACTTCTTCCTAGGGAACCAGTCCTACTTGGAGATCTGCTACACTTCCACTATCCTGCCCAAGATGATGGCCATCCTCCTGACTGGAGAGAGAACCATTTCTGTTAGAGGCTGTATCATGCAACTGTCTGGTTTTGGTTTTCTGGGAGCTGCAGAGTGTTATTTCCTGGCTGCAATGTCTTATGACAGATATTTAGAGATATGAAAACCTCTGCATTATGCTATCCCCATGAATGGTAGGATCTGCCTTCAGCTAGCAGCTTGATCTTGGAAGGGTGGATTTGTGGATAGTGGTAAAATCACTAGGAGTCCTGGTTTTTTCCAATTAAAAAAAATCCCCGATTTTCAGTTCTAAAAAAGTAACCCCAAATCCACATTTTTCCATGATTAAAATGAAACACCATTGTATTAGATACCTATGTATTAGTGTTGTTTCATTTTAATTGTGGGAAAATGTGGATTTGGGGTTACTTCTTTTAAACTGAAAATTGGGGAGGCCTCCACCAGAACAGACCTATGGCTCCACACTGTGGGGGTTGCCTGGCACAGCTTCCAGCATCTGGGAATGGGAGCAAGGGCACCCCCGTTTGTGAGGTATGCTCCCTAGCAAGGTCTCTAGAGTGCCAGGTGAGAGAGCTCCAGGCAGAGGTGAGCACACTTCACACCATTAGGGCCTACAAGCAGGATATCAATGATTACCACCAGGCCCTTCACCTGAAGAATGTAGAGGGAAGAGCGCAGAAGCCCATCAGCAGGGAGAAAGACAATGATGAGACCAACCTAGAGTCCCATCCTGGAGTTGTCTCGAAGACTGTCATCGCCAGTCCCAAGGCATGCAGCGCCAGGGTTACTCCTCCCCAGGAACTGCGAAACAGGTATGTGCTTCTCACAGCACCAGCAGAGTCATCTGCGGAAGCACCAGCAGCTCTGGAGGAAGGGAGGCAGCTGGCTACTCCAAAAGAAGAGACACAAGGTGGTCGTGGTGGGTGACTCCCTCCTGAGGGGGACTGAAGGAGTGATCTGCCACCCTGACCCCCTAACTTTTGAGGTCTGCAGCCTCCTAGGGGTCTGCATCCAGGATATGGCTGAAAGGATCCCAAAAACTTGTCCAGCCCTTCAACCACTACCCCATGTTCCTTATCCATGTGGGCATAAATGACACAGCCAGGAACAATCCTGGGCTCCCCAGGGCTCTGGGGGCTTGGCTCAAGAGGTCAGGGGTGTGGTGGGACAGTAGGGGGTGCTACTACACTGAGCCACTCACTTTACTGTGCCAGACCAAAACCACACTTCAGATGTCTCCCCTGGGGTGCCTACTTCCAGCCAACCCCCTTCCTGGAGCACACCTGAAAGCCTGGGGTAATTGCTGCCACTACCTCGACTCTCGTCTCTGTTAGGGATCTGTGCAGCATGGGGTACACGGATCCTGCAGACCTTAGGGGTGCTTCACCCACTGGTAGTATTTCTGGGTGCTCCTTATAGCCTGGAGCCACTCAAGATGTTTTCAGACAGGACAGAATCAGATAATAATCAGCCGAGCTCTGCTAGGAGTGAAAAGGCCTCTCCCCTCCCACCTTAAACATTTACAGCTGGGCATGCTATAACAGATAGCTGTTATTAATCAGAGAAAGGGGAAAATGGGAGAGGGTACAAGACAGAAGGGTATTAAAGAAAACACCTTAAGCAAAACAGAATGGCCTTGTTGACCCTTTTAACATGCAGCTAAAGATTTCATAGACACTAGGGCTGGAAAGGACCCCGGAGGATCTTCGAGTCCAGCCCCCTGCCCCAGAGGCAGGAAGTCAGCAGGGATCATAGGATCCCAGCAAGATAAGCAGCCATATATGTCTTGAAGGCGTTCAAAGTGGGTGCTTGAACCACCTCCAGTGGCAGTCTATTCCAGACCTTGGGGGCTCGGACAGTGAAGAATTTCTTCCTTGTGTCCAGCCTGAATCGGTCGTGGTGGAGTTTGTGACCATTTGATCTTGTCATCCCTTGGGGCGCTCTGGTGAACAGATGTTCTCCCAGATCCTGGTAGTCACCCCTGATAAATTTATAGGTGGCCATCAGATCACCCCCGAGCCTGTGCTTTTCCAGGCTGAAAAGCCCCATGGCTCTCAGCCTCTCATCGTAAGGTCTGTATTCCTGACCTCTGATCATGCGCGTGGCTCTTCTCTGGACTCTCTCAAACTTCTCCACATCCTTTTTGAACTGCGGAGCCCAAAACTGGACGCAGTACTCCAGCTGCGGCCTCACCAAGGCTGAGTACAAGGGGAGAATGACATCCCGGGATTTGCTCGAGAAGCATCTATGGATGCAAGCCAGCGTTTTGGTCGCTTTACTAGCCGCAGCATCGCATTGCAGGCTCATGTTCATCTTGCAGTCAATGATGATCCCCAAGTCCCTTTCATCTGCAGTGCTAACCAGTGTAGCATTGCTGAGCCTATAAGCATGCTGCAGGTTTTTCCTCCCAAGGTGGAGAGCCTTGCATTTTTCAGTGTTAAACACCATCAAGTTCTCGTCTGCCCATTTGCTGAGCCTGTCCAGGTCAGCCTGGATCACCCGCCTGTCCTCAGGTGTGGACGCTTTATCCCAGAGTTTGGTGTCATTGACGAACTTAGCGGGCAGGGCCGTCCCATGGGACTGGTGGAAAACTGACACAAAGTACCATTTAGCAAGCTTGCTTTTTCCTGGGCATCAGTTGTCAGTTGTCCCATCTGGTTCAGCAGGGGTCCAATGTTGCCCTTGCTTTTCCTCTGGCTCCCCACATATCTAAAAAAGGACTTTTTGTTGTCCTTGATATTTGTAGCTAGCTGGAGTTCACAGCCTTGGCTTTCCTGGTTTGCTCTCTGCAAGTCTGGACTAGAGCAGAGTATTTCTCCTTGGTGGCAGTTCCAGTCCTCCATCCTTTGTAGATCTTCCTTTTAAGATGCAGGAGGTCTGCCAGGTCCCTGGAGAGCCAAGGGGGCTGCTGTGCCCTTTTGCTGCCTTTCTTCTGAGACAGGATGGACTTTGCTTGTGCATCCAGGATTGCTCCCTTGAAGAGTAACCGCTCATCTTGAACTCCCCTCTCCATTGGGTTGTGGCCTTTTAGGGCCCCTCTGGCAAGCCTCCTGAGATTGTCAAAGCCAGCTTTCCTGAAGTCAAGGACTTCTGTATTACTGACTGACTTGCCAGCTTTTACGGCAGATGGTGAAGGTGATCAGTTCATGATCACTGTCACCCAGCTTCCCTTTGATTGTTAGGTTGCTGATTAGGTCATCCCCGGTTGCCAGTACGAGGTCGAGCAGCGCTTACCTCTTGTCAGCCCGTAGACTTCCTGCATCAGATAGAGGTCATCCACGCATGAGAGAAAGCTTTGCGACCACTCAGGTTTGGCCGAGTGCTCCTCCCATGAGATGTCTGAGTAGTTAAAGTTTCCCATGACAACCATGCACCAGGAGTGTGCAGCCTCAGCCAATTCCTTGGTGAACTCCTGATCAAGGTCTTGACTCCGGGTAGGTGGTCTGTAGTAGACCCTCACCATAGTATCCCCTGTGCCATGTTCCCCATGGATTTTAACTCAGAAGGTCTCAAGTCATCCACCGGGGGTGCCAGTGTCGGCTTGCAGAGATGCATAGCTTTCCTTGACATCAAGAGCTACACCCCCACCCCTTTTGTCCACTTGATCCCTCCTGTACAGGGTATAGCCGTCTGTTCCCTTGGGCCAGTTATGGGTGGAGTCCCACAAGGTCTCTGTTATCCCAATGACATCGTAGTTATTTGCATTTAGCAGAAGAACAAGTTCCTCCTGTTTATTCCCCAGGCTCCTGGCATTTGTGTATAGACATGCAGGTGCCCCCTTAGGGACCCTTGCCTTGCCTACATTTTGTTCCAGGGCTGGGGCTCAGGTGGGACCTCTTAAGTGCCTCAGCCTGCTGGCTTTGCAAGAGCTGCTCAGTGGGCCAGCAGTGGCAGCAGTCCGTAAGATACATAACCCTATTTTACTGGCTAAATTTTGGGTAAGCTACATAGGAACCAGTGGGCCTCTCCTTGAAGGCTGGCAGAGTTCCAGCCTGCAAGGGCTGTGAGGAGTGGGGGAGGGTGCTTAGGCAGGAGGCACTATATGCATGTGTACACGTACACATTCACCTGGCCACCCAGCAGCCTGGAGAACAGCTCCCATAGGTAAGTCAAGGGATTGAGGCCCCCATAGTGAGGGGTGGAAGGGGGAGTTGGGCAGGGCTGGGGCTGTTGCCCTGCCTAGGCAGTCCATGGGGCCTGGGGCTGGAACGTGCAGTCACAGGGCCCGAGCAGGGAGTGGGGTGTAGCATGGGCTCTTCATTGGGGGGTGGGGAGGGTCGACAACTGCTGGGTCCCTGCCACTGTGTGCACTCCTAGAGAGGTATTGGCGATCATGTTCCCCCCACATTTATCTGTGAGGTGGGTGGGGCTGGTTGCTGCAGGCTCAGGCTCTCTGCCCTGCTGCCCTCCCCCCAGGGCCTTTGCAGCCCAGTGGGTGGGACCTGGTGTGGCAGGGTAAAGCATGGTGAAGAAGATCGGTACTGCCACCCATTGGCGATGCATAGCAGGTGCATGTGCACCTCCTGAGATTGGTAGTGCACCCCTGTGATTGGCTGCTGTCAACAGTGCCAGCGGCATCTGCAGGCAGTCACCACTCACTACCCCCCACTCCTCCCCACTGACACCGCAGGCAGCGTCTGCGGGCAATCGTAGATTGCCACTGGCCACCGCTGATGCTGCCAGAGGCATCTGCGGGTGGTCGCTAACCACTGGTTGGTGCTTGCCATCCCACCACCTCCACTGTTGATACCACCATAGCTGCCTGCAGAAGCTCCCCACTCGCCGACACCACCATCACCACCTGCAGGCAGTCACTGTGCCCCCCCCCAGCCTCCAGGGTCATGCACCATTCATGCTGCCACCCCAATCCCCACACTGCCATGGTGAGGTGCCCCCTGCTTACCCTTCAGCAGCTCTACACTGCCACCCTTTATGCTGTCAGGCGGGGAGGGGATGCCTCACCATGGCAGCATAGGGCAGCAGCAGTACCAAGCCTCCCCACCCCACTCTGCCCTGCTGCGTCAGGTCCTGCCTGGTGGCTGTAGAGACCCCTGGGGGAGGGCAGCAGGGGAGAGAGCCTGAGCCTGCAGTGGCCATCCTGCACCTGCACCCCTAACAGGATCTGCTTGGGCCATGCCACCCATGGGTGAGGGGGAGCTGGGCTCCATGCTCTGTTCTGTTGCAGCTGCTACTTCCCATGGGCAGCAGGCAGTGCTTGGGTGCTGCTGCATGGGACCGCTGCAGCTGGAGGCCTCCTCTGGCAGGGGTGGGGGCTGTGGGTGGGGAGTGAGAGGTACCAACAGGGCTAGGGGACTATGGGTGGGAAGTTAGGGATTTTGTGGTTTTTAATCAGAGAATCTGCTTTTTTATAAGATAATTTGCAATCTTTAAACAGAAAAGGCTAGGCTCCCTGGTGATGAACACTTGCTTAGTCTTTAGCCATGAGGGCAAGTATTTGTCTGGCTGAAGCGTATGCACTGCTGAGCCTCCGTATAAGAGGAACAGTTGGAACTAGGTATTCAGCTGGTATGACTGAAGATATTTCCAATGAAGCCAACTGGATAAAGCCTGTTTATATCAACCAAGGAATTCCTACAACCTTCCGTTGCACTTAAAAACCACATTTCTAACCTAGCGCTTTATGAATTGACACAATGCTGGTTGATGAATGGCAGAAAGGCTTGCTTTAATATCTACCAACAAGCTACAAAACTAAATGACAGAAAAGACTCTTTACCCCCCAAAATAAGCTACTAGTCCTTAGTATAATCTTAGCTGCACAGAGATCTTTATCCAATGCAGGCAGGAGGCCGTTCTTGTACAGCCCCAAAACGTGGGTACTTTACTTCTTGGCTGGGTGGCAGGATGGCTTCTGTTTGGACTGAACACACTTTGCTGACAATTTTGCTTAGTTTTTATACTGTTTCTTCAAAGCATTTTCCTTGATGGTTGGCCAATTAAAGTTCAGACAAAACAGAGGGGAAAACTGATTATCGTATCACAACGGTTGATTGCCTGGGTCCTGTTCGTGATTGTCTAGGTGTAAAGACTGTTTCTGCAGCCCCTGCAATAATAGGTCAATCACAGATGATGGGCTTTGAGTGTCAGTCAGGATACCTAGAGGTGTCACCAAACTTGTTTTGAGGTATTTATTTATCAGTGGGGTACATTTGCAGAAGCTCATAACTTTAGACATACACCGAATGGTTCAGACATTTTTAACACCTTAGAGTGACTTTGGACACTTGGTTTAAGCAATGTGAGGCTGTGAGGTACAGAACATCCTCCCTATATTCAGTGCACCATTTACAGGTTTCTTTTGAGATGCATATATAGCCTTTTGTTTTCTTTAGATGCTAGGTTAATTGAAATGCGTATGTACAGGAAACCCTCACTATTCGTGGGTTTGGCATTCATGTTTTCAAATATTTGTGAATGCCGAACCCGCATTTTAAATACACGTTATACACTTACAGGAGCTCCTTGGGAGCTCTGCGCTTACTGCCGCTGGGCTCCTGCCCCCACACTCCCTCCAGAACCGCCCCCCTCCCCAGCCGCCGGGGCCACAGCATTCATGAATGCAGACTGCGATGCGTTCATGAACACAGTGCCTTATTCACGGATTTCGCCATTCAAGAATGTATCCCCTGCAAATGGTGATGGTCGCCTGTAGTTTCCTTGCCTTCACTGGCTCAGCCTTTCTTTAAAGGGCTTTCTTAGGTACACACATATGATGAGTGCATCGGGTCTCTCCCAACAATTTTAACCACTTTTATTATTTTATGGCATAGATCTAGTACTATGCCATTGGGTGCTTGCGGTATTGAGTACCGCAAGCACTTCACTGTCTCAATGCCTAATGGCTTGCAAGCCATTAGCGGAGCTTGATTTTCTTGTGGCAGTCTTGTTACCACAACCCAGACTTGCCCCAGCCACTGTCCTGCATTTTTATGCAAGAGACACCGTCCAAGCTTTCACAGTTTTCATATGCAGCACTTCCACCTGATTCAACCAATGAGTTCTGGGCAGACTGATGCTCTTCAGGGCAGTCATTGCAGGTGACTGATGCAAATGCTCTGTTGGCTGGATAAGATAGCTTGAACCTGTACAACACTGGTTCGTGCTGGGATCCGTAACACACTTTAGAGGTGTCTGGGGCCTGAACTGAATTTCATAATCTGGTCCTATTTTTAGCTATTGGTGAACTGGCAGCCCCATGAACACATTAATGCTATATGTGATGCTGGCTGCTCTGTCCTCCCCATTCCACCCTGGGTGGCTTAGGAGGGAAACTGAGGGCAGACAGAGTGGGGTGTGCTGAGACAGCACATCCAAAACACCCTTTTTCATCAAATTTACTATTTTGGGAGGAGAAAGGGGATGGGGGCAAGTTTGGAGTGGATATAGAAAACATGTACGTGCTCATAATCATAATAATTTAGCTCACCAGCTGTCTGGAATCATCCATTTGTATAGTCCTTGGTTTAGCTGCTTCAACAGTCATTTTGCTCTTCGTTTTGTCCATTCGTTCGTTCCTTGCTAAATAGCTTTTTGTTTAATTGCCCCACTAAACTTCTTCCCCATTGCCTAGACTGTGGGGACTGATCAGAGAAATTGCAAGGAAGTGTCTGTTCATAAGTTGCTTGGCTCTATGCATGTGGCTGCCTTATGCAAGACTGGAGTAACAGGTCCCTGCCTAGGGTCGCCATCATAGAGGACATTCTGGTTTTCTGCTACTTCGAACTCCATTGATATGAAACCCGATGCCTTTATGTCCTCTATTTTTCCCTTCGAGAGAAAAATAGAGAACATAAAGGAGTCAGGTTTTATATCAATAGAGTGCAGAGGACAACCGGACTGTCCTCTATGATGGCCACCCTATCCCTACCAGGAAACAACCATTTAGTCTGATTCAGGTCAATTTTGCTTCTTACTTAGGATTAAAAAAATAATACAACTAAACTAATAAGTTAAAGGCTCATTAAAATCCTTCTCCTTAGCAACACACCTGCCAAAAATAAATCTCTTCAGTAATGCTTACAACTTCTGTAGCTCTACAGAGACTTACAAAAGGACGCATCGCTCATTATAACTTCACATGCTGTAGCAAGCACCCCGAGGAGTACCAGAATGAACTGTTGCAATCTCGGCTCTATGGGGAGTCCTGACAAACCTCTCAAGGAATTAAGGGCAGAGACAGAAACAAAGTTACTTGTTATTTTAATGGATTCCACTGAGAGTCATGAGAGTAGAAACTTGGTAGTGAAATACAGGTTGAGCGCAGTCCCGCTGGGGTTGATTAGAAAGTCAAGAAACAAAAAATACAGTGAGATGAAAGCAAGAAATGGACAGCTTGTATGTCAAGACATTCCTGCTATGGGAAGTGAAGGGGTCAAGGGTAATCCCTAGACCTGTGGAAGGATCCCTTCCTTCACAAAGTCCATGTGGCTCCTATGTAAGGAAGCAGGTATGTAAGGGGGTGTGGTGCAATGACATTGACCTACAAGCAAAGCCCAGGTTCCCACAAAGCTGGAACCGACCGGCAAGCTGAGATGTTGCCATCTCCACGCATTTCCTAGTTTCTGGCCTTAGTGACAGAGATCAGCCAATGCCCCTTCCTTATGAAAAGCATTTCCGTCCTACCTGTGACCTTGCCTCCCTGCAATGCCGATGTCATCAGTCTTCAACTCCAGGCCCTTTGCCATCTCCAGTTTCCCACGCAGAGCTTCTCCCCCCGCACCCAGCCTCCAGTCTCAGCACTGGCCTCACTACCCTGCAATTTTACCAGTGCTACTTGGTCCTGAGGAACAGCCCCCTGGTCTTTCTAAGCCATAGTCCCAGGTCTGTCAATATTCATTAGCCCTGGCCTGCATCCTCTTGTTGTCCCATCCCATGGGGCCCCATAGGCTGATATTTCTCAACCCCAAATGACAAACCACTATGATTATAACCTGGCTCCCATCACAGCCTTCCTGATCCCGTCACTGCTGTCAACAGCTGCTTCCCAGATGTAGCAGTGAGTCGCAGGGCCTTGCTATATGTTCAAATTAAAGCCGGAGAGAAAGCAGCTATAGAGCTGTTACACATTTTCCAGCACCAACTGTATAGCTTGTCGGCTCTTTTTATTGCTGGATAGTCATTTTTATCATGTAAAAATTACTTTGCATATGTGGCCAGTCTAAATTTATTGCACAATTAACCAGTGAATTACATTATATTATATAATGTAAAGATATAATATATATTAAGCATGATGAATAAACACTGTGGCAGCAACTGCAAGTGTCCACTGCCCCTGTGCATTGGGTGTCATCCAGGTCACTACTCAGCTGTCTTATCGCAAACAAAGAACCTCGATAGCCGTCTTCAGCACAGGCAGTGTGCTGCACTGCCCCACTCATGACCTCTCTTCCCTGTGCCCTCCTTGCCTCCACTATGACCACACAACAGTTTCAGTGCACTAATACAGGGGTCAACAATTCATAGCCTGTGGACTGGATCCTTTCTGTGGAGCCACTAGATTTGACCCAGGGAACCAGAGGGCTTTTCTGCTGCCCATTTCTGTGCTAGGGATGGGCCACAAGGAGCTGTGCTGGGCTGGGCAGTTGGAAACTGTGATAGCATTACCACCACTTCCCCCCACTCTCCTTTCCCCCAGCTGTAGCATGGGCACAGCTGTGCTTGCACCCCAGGCAGGGAGTGGGCAGGGGGCAGGGGGCCTGGGTGAAATGGTAACTGCCAGGCCCTGGCATGGGTACAGGCAGCTCCCCATCTTCCCCCAACTGTTGCTAAATAGGCAAAGCTAACCAGACTGGTGCCAGATGGCTCCAGTGCACAACTGACAAAGCTACCAGCCCCTGCACTAACGCTCTACATTTGTGGCCTGAACCCTCGTGCTGTTCCAGGCCAGGGACTGTGGACAGCCCTGGGAACAACTAGCAGCACTAGATTAAGCATGGACCTCACTAGCCCTCCTTCAGCTTCTGATAACTATCGAATCCCAGCCTAGAGGAGGTGAACTGATAGGTAAATGGTAGGATAAGGCAAGAGTTTCTCAGTTCATCATAGAGAAAGTTCTAGACAATGTAGGGCCCCTGTAAGACTCAGATGGTAATCTTGTGGCTATGCCAGACAAGAAAGGTGATATTTTTAACAGTTTCTTTGCCTCTGTTTTCTTGAACAGGGACCGGGACATCCCACCTACCAGAGGTGGGGACAATCTTGGGGATAGCTCTCTCAGGCCTTGGGTCAGCGCAGGTGTAGTTAGGGATCTTCTGGAAGGGCTGGACATTTTTAAATCTGCAGGTCCAGATGCCCTCCACCCAAGGGTGTTGAGGGAGCTGGCAGGGATCATCGCGGAGCCTCTGGCCCAGCTGTATGAGCATTCGCGGTCATCTGGCCAGGTGCCGGGGGATTGGAAACTGGCTCATGTGGTCCCAATTTTCAAGAAAGGGAGGACCCAGGTGACTATAGGCCTGTAAGCCTCACCTCGGTGCTCGGGAAGATCTTGGAGAAGATCATCAAGGAGCACATCTCTGGGGGGCCTGCAGGAGAGATCATGTTCAGGGGCAACCAGCATGGGTTCATCAAAGGCAGTTTCTGCCTGACCAGCCTGATTGCCTTTTATGACCAGGTAACTAAATCTGTGGATGATGGTGTCACTGTGGACATAGTCTTTCTAGACTTTAAGAAGGCCTTTGACACTGTCTCTCACCCCATCCTCAGCAATAAATGAAGCAACTGTGGCATTGATGCCTGAACAGTTGGATGGGTAAAAAACTGGCTTATGGGGCACACCCAGAGAGTGGTGGTGGATGGGTTGTACTCAGCCTAGCAAGATGTGGGCAGTGGGGTCTCCCAGGGCTCAAGCCTGCACTGTTTAACATCTTCATCAGTGACTTGGACGAGGGGGTGAAAATCACGCTGTCCAGGTTTGCTGATGACACTAAGATGTGGGGCGAGGTGGACACATTTGAAGGGAGAGAGAGACTGCAAACAGATTTAGACAGACTATAAAAGTGGGCAGACGAGAATAGGATGGGGTTCAACATAGACAAATGCAGGGTGCTGCACTTGGGAGAAGGACACCACAGCACACAGACAGGCTGGGGAGTTCCCCTCTTGAGAGCACAGAGGCAGAACAGGATTTTGGAGTCATTATTGACTCCAAGATGAACATGAACTACCAATGCCAGACCGCAGCCAGCAAGGCCAGCCATACCTTGTCATGCATCCACAGATGCATCTTGAGGAGGGCCAAGGAGGTGATCCTCCCCTTCTATGTGACACTGGTCAGGCCGCAGCTGGAGTCCTGCGTCCAGTTCTGGGTGCCGCACTTCAAGAGGGATGTGGCCAGCCTGGAGAGGGTCCAGAGGAGGGCCATCTGCTTGGTGAGAGGGCAGCAGGACAGGCCCTATGAGGAGAGACTGAGGGACCTGAACCTGTTCAGCCTCAGCAAGAGGAGGCTGAGGAGGGACCTGGTAGCTGCCTACAAACTCATCAGAGGAGATCAACAGCAAATAGGTAGAGCCCTTTTCTCCCCAGCACCACCTGGGGTGACGAGGAACAATGGTAATGGGCTGATGGAGAACAGGTTTAGGTTAAAGATCAGGAGGCGATATTTTACAGTTAGGGTGGCCAAAATCTGGAACCAACTTTCCAGGGAAGTGGTCCTCGCCCCTACCTTGGGCAAATTCAAGAGGAGGTTGGATGATCACCTGTCTGGGGTCTTGTGAACCCAGCATTCATTCCTGCCTGTAGCAGGGGGTCAGGCTAGATGATCTGTTCAGGTCCCTCCTGACCCTAGCTACTATGAAACTATCTATGTTTCATTACCCCTAAACACAAATTTAGAGCACGTGGGAAAGAAACATGGACACCCTGAAGTGAGTCATTTCATGGACAACCGGGATGTATTTGTGCACTTGTACACCCCCCCCCTTCCTCAAGGAATAAAAGCTAAAAGTGTGATGGGATGTCAGTGACAAAGTAAATAGGTGGAAATGGGAAAACAAAGGGTAAAAAGGTAACATGGAAAAATCTTTTGCTTTCCTAATTTCCACCCATTTATATTATCACTGACATCCTGTCACACTTCTAGCTTCTTTCATTCCTTGGAGATCTCAGACCAGCAGAAACTCCCTGTGGTGAGGTGGCAACTCCCTGACCAGGCACAGTGCTAGTCTTCCACCTGCCTCTGGGCATGCCGCCCACGTCTCTCACCTGCCATGCCTTATTCTTAAATGATTAGCTTCTTAATTAGGCTGGAGGTTGCCCTTTGAATGCCCTGTTCTCCTGGGCCTATGTATCCAGCTCCAACCACCCCTGTACTGAATCCTAAGCCTCGCACATGACATGCTGTTCAATTGCCAGCTCAAGGTTGGGCCCAACTAGACACACAGCTGTGTCTCTCCCTTGCTGCTGTGTTACAGGCCACATTCATACTACCCCTCTCTCACTGGGGCCTCTTACCCTCCACCGGCTCTCACCCGTTCTCTAATATACTGCTCCCTTGGGTCACACTCATCTCTTGCTACTCCATGAGATCCTCAGGCTTAGCTCTTTGGTCAGCCCCAGCGCAGTCTCTCAGGCATCTGCCGCTGCCCCACTCTGTGTTGACTGAGTGATTACTCAACTGCGGGCCTACTTTAGGGGCTCAAGTGCCCCTCTGGGCATGCCTGGTCCCACCACCCATATTCCAGGCCTTATGCCCAATGGGCTCAGGTGCCCCCCTGGGTGTGCCTGGCCCTCTACTGCCTCCCGTGTTAAATAGCCCACCCAAAGGCAGGAGCTGGGGTTAAAGTGCCCCTCCTTGCCTTTCACTGGGGAGGTAACTGGTCTGGCATTTCCTGGGGGCTCCCATGCCACTAGGAGCCCCACTAGGCCACCCTTGCCCAGCAGGGTGCAGTTTTAGGTCATGCCCAGGACCAGGAGCCTCCTAGCCATCCCCATAAGCTCTAGCCCTTACCTCCGAGTGTTACCAGAACAGCAGCTCTACTGTGAGATGTTGTTTCCTCAGTACCAGGTAGCAGACTGCTGCCTCCTGCTTTGCTGGCCTGAATCTTAAAATGGCCATTCATCAGAGCTGCGGCCACACCTGCTGGTTGCCTCTCCACACTCTTAAAGTGGCAGACACCAAAGTTGCTTTGCCACACACTTTCCCCCTTAAAATATTTTCTGGGGAAGGTTTTCTCTGCTGCTTTGCTGAAGCATGTTCCTCTCAGAGCCTGTGAAAGCCCTCAAGTGGCAAGCATCCCCCAAGAGTGCTCCACCACACACCTTTCCCTTTAAAAAAAAAATGACATTCAGGGGCTTCACCTGGTTGCCTTTTCTACTGGCTTGGTCCTAGTCTGCTGCAGCCCATGACACGTGGTGGGCACCCCAACTGTGCTCTGCCACACTCCCTATGTCTGAAGAAGGGTGATTGCACCCCAAAGCTTAGAAAGAACTTTTTTCCAACTACTCAGTTTGTCTAATACAAGGTATCACATCTTGTCCTTAGACCAACATAGCTACAGCCAAAAACCCAACAGCTTCAATAGGAGAGTTGGGAGTTCAGCTTTTGGTTGAATGTCACTGGAATTTGGTCCTTATTCCCCCCAGACTATCTGTTCTCGGGGAACTTGTAAGCATGGATTTAAAATAGTTGTCACATTGCCAATTATATTAGTAAAAAGACAAGGCTGGCTAAAAATTCCACTTGTTTTCTTGTAATGATTTGTAATTTTGGAGATTTTGCTCTTTCTTTCATTGTCCTCTTTGTTTCATTTTCTTGTAATTGGCCATGTTTTTAGATCAGATAAAGAGTTTTATTCAAATCTTGAAAAAGTCTGATTTATGAAAACTACTAAACTATCACAGTATTGTTGAAGGTTTTTTCTTGTGTTGAATGTGTTAGAAAACATAGAAAGGTATGGGAATTTTAAATGACGTATGTGTTTGCTTAGTTTTACCTTTTCATGGAGAATTTCGACAATTTGAATGAAGATAATTATTCCCTTAAAAAAATTCCATTGACAGAGCCTGCTTCTCTGAGGTGCTCAGCATTTCCTCTTCCCCTGTTCTCTAAGTCCTGCACTTAGGACCGAACAATCCTGCCCATCAGTGCAGGCTGGGGGCTGACTGCCTGGGCAGCAGCTCTGCAGAAAAGGCCTGGAGGTTACAGTGGATAATAACCTAACCAGGAGCCAACAGGAAGCTAATGACATATGTTACCAGCAGGTCAAGGGAGGTGATTATGACCCTCAGCACTGGTGAGGCCACATCTGGAGTACTGTGTCCAGTTTGTGGCTGCCCACTACAGAAATGATGTGGATGAATTGGAGAGAGTCCAGCAGAGGGCAAGGAAAATATTGAGAGGGCTGGAGACATGACTTCTGAGGAGAGGCTGAGGAAACTGGGCTTATTTAGTCTAGAGAAGAGCAGACTGAGAGGGAATTTAATAGCAGCCTTCAACCAGCTGAAGGGGGATTTGAACAAAGATGGAGCTAGACTGTTCTCAGTGGTGGCAGATGACAACAAGAAGCAATGGGCTCAAGTTGCAGTAACGGAAGTTTAGGTTGGATATTAGGAAGAATTTTATCACTAGGAGGGTAGTAAAACACTGGAACAAGAGAGGTGGTGGAAGCTCTGTCCTTCTGGGTGTTCAAAACCCAGCTAGACAAAGCTTTGGCTGGGATGATCTAGTTACAGCTGGTCCTGCTTTGAGCAGGGGGTTGGACTAGATGACATCCTGAGGTCTTTAACTTTTTTATGATTCCTCATGACCTGTACAGTTGTACAACACTAAAACGTCAACTCTGAAGCACTTCAACTGATTATCTGTCAAAAACTTCAGACAAGGTCTCTGACTCTGTAAATGGAGTTGAGCAATAACTGCTCCCTTTTAGAAAATCAGAGAAAGTTTAAACACCATCGGGTTAGGGGTTTCAATATGATTTATAAATCAATGTTCAAAGGGCATCAAAACATACATCAATATAAGTCTGTCATATTTGGGGTTGTAAAATGGCCCATCGCTGAGCAAAAGATGGTTAGCAAATTACACAAGAGATCTTTTGTCCCAGAGGTACCCAGAAAATATTTAGATTCTCAAATTAATGTTTAGTCTCAAGCCTGAAAAATATTGGCTCTTTGCT
Source organism: Crocodylus siamensis (assembly GCF_052110815.1). NCBI lineage: Eukaryota > Metazoa > Chordata > Crocodylia > Crocodylidae > Crocodylus > Crocodylus siamensis. Next base: position 20,705,664 of record NC_143400.1, read on the forward strand.
TCCTAGAGGGAGGAGCACTAAAAGGAGATATTTATATTGGATTTACAAACAAATAATACTCTGTCATCTTGAGCTTTTTTTCAGCATAAAGAGTAGCTTGTAGTCTTGTGTTCTATGTTTGAGATAGGGAGAAAGGAAGTTAGGAGGAAGAGGTAGGAAAATAGACTAGCCAACTACTGAGTTTACTTTAAGTTACTCTTTTTCTTTTTGACTATTTTCCCCTTAAAAAGCCTCTTAACATCACTGGCCCCATTCCTTGAATAAAACAGCACAGAATTTCATTGAGAGAATATGAATCTGTTCTCTTTCTCTCTGCTAAGGAACATTTTCTATATGGATATTTGGTGAGTGCATTCTTATTTTATACTTTAATCTAGTGGGTGGGAGTCACGGTGGGAGTATTATAATAATATATGTTTATGTATTTGTCTTAGTGATTATTTGTGCACACACGTGTGTGTGACTTTAGAATGAAAATGTAACATAAGATATTGGAAAGGCCTCATGTGGGAAACAAGAAAAATGAATTCAAACTGGAACAGATGCAAAGAAGGGCAATCAGGATGACCAAAGTGGTAGTGTAAAAGAATTTGGCTGGTTTAGCCTAGGGTACAAAGCGTATAACAAGAAAAAGGCTGGCTTTCTGCAAGTATGTTGGGGGAAGGGGTTAAAACAAGAGATATAAAATAGTGGTTTAAGGGAAAAATCTATGGGCAGCGGCCATCATGGGCGGCTGCTGCCTGCTTACTTGTGGGGCCACCTGTGCCAGTGGTGACTGCCGTTGCATACAAAACCTCCTGCTGCCGCCATGGAGCTGTGCCCAGAGCTGTGCAGCCAGCGGCAGTGGCGCAGTGTAGCTGGGCGGCACGCAGCCATGCCCATCCCCACCACCACCCTGTGCTGTGCCGCTGCTGCCGGCCACATAGCTTCGGGAACAGCTCTGCGGCAGCAGCGGGAGGTTTTGTATGCAGCAGCAGTCACCGCTGGCACAGGTGGCCCCACAGGTGAGTGGCAGCGGCTGCCCATGATGGCAATGATGGCTGCTGCCTACAAAACTTCCTGGTCCTGCTGCGGAGCTGTGTTTGGAGCTGTGCAGCCAGCGGCAGCGGCACAATGCGGGGTGGTAGTGGTGATGGCTGCATGCTGCCTGGTCACGACCATGCTGCTGCTGCTACCTGGTGGTCAGCCACACAACTCTGGGCACGGTTCCGGGGCGGCAGCCGGAGGTTTTGTAGGCCGTAGCCATCACTGCTGTCATGGGCCTCCAGGTAAGCAGCAGCGGCCGTTGCGTGCAAGCCCAACTCCGCCCGCCCCCCGCACCCCCATCCCTCGCCATGGCTGCAGAGCCATGCTCCGGCCCCATGCCAGCCTCCCTCTCCCCCTCTCTTGGGCAGGTGGCCTAGCGGCATGTGTGCGGCCCGCATGTGGCGGGCACCACCACACTACGCCTGCAAAGTCCCCCTGCAGAGGGGCACCCCTGCCCTCACCCCCAGCCCTGTTCCCAGCTGTGATGTGCCACCTGGGGCTGGCAGCACCCCCCACTTCATCAGCCCCCAACCATCTTCCCCAGCCCTGCTCCATAGCCCCACTTACCTCTATGCTCCAGGGGCGAAGGGCAAGTCTGAACCTGGCCTTGGCTGCCTCAGAAGCTCAGGCCCCACCCTCCCCTCTCTCCCCGCCCTCTGGCCAGGGCTGGGGTTTTCCCGCCCTTTTTGCAGTTGGCTCTTGCCAGCTGGAGCTGTGCCAGCCTGCAAGAGCTCTTTGCAAAAGCGGAGAATCTATGGATTTCTCTGCTAAAAAGAGAAATTTGCATTTTCTCTGATAAGAATAGGGAATCCGTGGTTTTCTCCATGGGAAATGGAAAACCCAGATCCCTGCTGATGAATCAGATGTCAGGCAGGTTGTAATGCATCATAAATCCAATGTCTATACTGAGTCCATGATTTTTTGTATCCAGTAGATGTATGAAGTGAAGTTCGTAGGCTTGTCTACAAAAGGTGTTTTGTAAGTTCCCTTTGAGGATTAGAACTGAGAGATTAGCGAGGGAGCAATTGTCCTGTGAGAAGTGGGCATCCACAAGTAGTTGAGTATTCTTGTCTTTGGTAGATTTGCAGTGTGCGCTCATTCTGGTGCACAGTTGTTTGGTTTCTCCAACATATTTTCCATCAGGGCAATGGGGCACTGGATGAGCTATATTATATTCCTGCAGGTATAAGATCCAGGGATGGTGACAGTTCTGTTGTGGGGTATAGTTTATATGGGGGTGATGGAGATGCGTTTGCAGGTTTTGCATTTCTTGTCCTGGCATAGAAGATTCATAAATGTTTGGGTCAGAAGGGACCTCAATAGATCATCAAGTCCGACCCCCTGCCCCAGGCAGAAAAGAACGCTGGGGTCAGAGGACCCCAGCCAGGTGCATGTCTAGCCTCTGCTTAAAGACCCCCAAAGTAGGGGAGAACACCACCTCCCTTGGAAGGCCATCTCAGATTTTGGCTACCCTTACCATAAAGAAGTTCCCCCTGATGTCTAACTTAAATCTTCTCTCCATCAGTTTGTGGCCATTGTTCCTAGTTACTCCAAGGGGTGCCCTGGTAAATAGAGCATCTCCTAATACTTGCTGCCCCCTCCGCCCCCAATGAATTTGTAGGCCTCCACAAGATCCCCTCTCAGCCTTCTCTTGTGGAGGCCGAAGAGATCCAGGGCCCTCAATCTCTCCTCATAGGGCTTTGCCTGCAGGTCCCCAACCATACGAGTGGCCCTCACCCAAACCCTCTCAAGGTTGTTCCCATCCCTCTTGAAGTGTGGCACCCAAAACTGGATGCAGTACTCCACCTGTGGTCTGACCAATGCCGCATAAAGGGGAAGTATCACCTCCCTGGACCTGTTTATAATACACCTGTTAAAGCATGATAAAATGTGGTTAGCTTTACTAATCACTTTGTTACATTGATGACTCATGTTCATTTTGGAGTCAACAATGACTCCATGATCCTTTTCCACTGCTGTGCCGCTGAGAAGGCCATCTCCTCTGTCCTCTATTGATATAAAACCCAGCGCCTTTATGTCCTCTATTTTTCCCTTCAAGAGAAAAATAGAGGACATAAAGGTGTTGGGTTTCGTATCAAGAGAAGACAGGACAACCAGACTGTCCTCTATGATGGCCACCCTATGGCATTGTTTGTGGTCTCAGTGAGCAGCCAAGGGACCAAGGTAGAATACAGAACCACTGGTCCCTCCAATCAGAAGGGTCTATAAGCCAGTACGTAATACTAGCCAGGCACCAGGTATGTGCTCCTGCTGGCAGATGAGAGTCCCCCAAAGTCCCCCTGGAGAAAACGAGACAAAGATGAAGGATCTGCATTAGATTTGTGTACAGCATCTGACTCAGCCCACAACTCAGCCTGGGGGGTCTGTACAGCACCCAACTCAGCCCTGACCCCCACTGGGGGGGCTCTTACAGCATCCAGAGCAGCCCCAGTCTCTGCCTGGGGGGTTCTGGGGAATACCTGGATGAGGCTCTCACCATATAAAAACCTTTGGCTTCTCCTGCGTATCCAGCACCAATCACATCCTTCTTGACCAAGCCAGACTATGAGTTCATGTGAGAGCTGCAGTCCTCTTTGCATCTCTGGGTGTTGATGATGGGCACCTCGAGCTCCTGCAACTGGCTTCCAGGGGCAGGCAATTATCGTGGGTGGAGGGTCGCTTAATGAGTTTTTATGAGCTGTCAAGTGTCGCATGGGTAGCCCCACCCCTTGACAGTTGCCCCACCCCCGATCACCATCTTGGGACTGGAAGTCCCACCCCTGACCTTTGCCACCAGACATCCCTTATCTTGCCTCCCACAATATTCCTTTGGGTGCGGGAAGCGATTGCCATCTTAGAAACAGAACCCCCCCCCCCACAAATCATACACTAGTAGTCAAATAACTACTATCACATATTTTAATTTTATTACAAAAAATATTTTTGTCATTAGTGTTTGCATAATAACTCAAAAATAAATTCTAGAGTGATTACAAAATAACTCAAAAATAAACTCTTAGACTTTTATATTGTGGGGGGTGTATGGTGGGGTGTGGGTATGGTGGGGAGTTGTGCACAGTGAGGTGTGTGTGTGTATTGTGGGGTGGGGGTAGGTGTGCATGGGGAGCTCAGAGTATGTTGGGGGAATTTTGTATATGGGGGGTTTTTGGGGGCAGGATGTGGTGTGGCATTTGTGGGGTGTGAGAGAGGGTGGGGAGCTGCAGAGACCCCCCCTTCCACACTCTCCTCAAGGCCAGCAGCAGCAGGTGGAGGTGCTCAGGGAGCTGGTGCCCAGCAGGCGCAGATCTTGCCAGCATTGCACATTGAGGTGAGGGGCACAGCCTCTGCTGTGCAGTCTGTATCACCAGTGCTCCCCACACTCACTGGGTAGGGGAGCAACCTGCTGCCTTCCCCACCCCCTGGAGGAAGGCATCTGGGGCTTCCCTCCCATGCAGTGCAGGCTTGGTGGGGAAGGCAGGCTGCTCCAGTGCCTGGGACTTCCCTCCCATGCCATGCAAGTGAGGGGGCTGTGCATGCATGGTGGGGAGCACCAGCAACACAGACAGTGATGTGCAGCACTGGCCACAACCATGTCCCGCTGGGCATCAGCACCCTAAGCACCACACAGCCTGCTGGAGCTGCACACCATAGGAGGAATGTGTGGAGGCTATCCACTCCTCTCACCTCCCTCACACCCATACCTGCAGGAGCCATGCAGGGACTCAGATTTAGAGAGAAGCTTACCATCTGAAACAGGCTCTCTCCCCCATAACTCATGAGGTAGGAATGACCTGCCTCCAGAGGGAATCTCCAACAGCCTCAGGATGATGCTTGTGAGTAAGCTACTTGAGATCTGGTTAGATATATAGTTTCATAGTTTCTAGGGTCGGAAGGGACCTGAGCAGATCATCAAGTCCAACCCTCTGCAATGGCAGGAAAGAGTACTGGGATCAAACGACCCCAGCAAGATGTGCATCTAACCTCCTCTTAAACACCCCCAGGGTAGGAGCCTGCACCACTTCTCTTGGAAGTTGGTTCCAGACCCTAGCCGCCCTGACCGTGAAGTCGCGCCGCCTGATGTCTAACCTAAACCTACCCTCTGCCAGCTTGTGACTGTTATTCCTGGTCACTCCTGGTGGTGCTCGGGGGAACAGGGACTCCCCCAATGCCTGCTGGTCCCCCCTGACTAGTTTGTAACAGGCCACAAGATCCCCCCTCAGCCTTCTCTTGTGGAGCCTGAACAGGTTTAGGTCCCGTAGCCTCTCCTCATAGGGCCTGCCCTGTTGTCCCCTGACCAGGCGAGTGGCCCTCCTCTGGACCCTCTCCATGCTGTCAACATCGCTCTTGAAGTGCAGCGCCCAAAACTGGACGCAGTACTCCAGCTGCGGCCTGACCAGTGCCGCATAGAGGGGGAGGATCACCTCTTTGGACCTGCTCAAGATGCATCTGTGGATGCATGACAGGGTGCGGTTGGCCTTCCTGACTGCACCCCCACACTGCCGGCCCATGTTCATCTTGGAGTCAATGATGACCCCCAGATCCTTTTCTGCCTCCGTGCTGACAAGAGGGGAGTTCCCTAACTTGTAGGTATGGTGCCGGTTGTTCCTCCCGAGGTGCATCACCTTGCACATGTCTGAGTTGAAACCCATCCTATTCTCATCCACCCACCCTTGTAACCTGTCTAGGTCTGATTGTAGCCTGTTGCATCCTTCCAGCGTGCCCACGTCCCCCACATCTTAGTGTCATCAGCAAATTTGAACAGGGTGCTTTTTACCCCCTCGTCCAAATCACTGATGAAGATGTTGAACAGTGCGGGCCCGAGGACCGAGCCCTGGGGGACCCCACTGCCCACGTCCTTCCAGGTTGAGAAGGATCCATCCACTACCACCCTCTGGGTGCGGCCCTCCAGCCAGGTGGCGACCCATTTGAATGTGTGGGTGTCTACACCACAGCCCCCCAGTTTCTTAATGAGAACGGGTGAGAGACAGTGTTGAAAGCCTTCCGGAAGTCCAGGAAGACTATATCCACTGCTACCCTTGCATCTAATGATCTGGTGATCTGATTGTAAAAGGCCACCAGGTTGTTCTGACAGGATCTGCCACTGATGAACCTGTGTTGGTTGCCCCTAAGCATGCAGTCCCCTGCTGGCCCCTCCTGGATGTGTGCCAGCATACTTTTCTCAAACAGCTTGCCCAGGATTGAGGTAAGATTAACTGGCCTACAGTTTCCTGGGTCCTCCTTCCTGCCTTTTTTGAAGATGGGGACCACCTTGGCCCTCTTCCAGTCCTCCAGTACCTCACCAGAGCACCACGGGTCCTCGTAAAGCCGTGCCAGGGGACTTGCAATGACCTCGGCCAGTTCCTTTAGAACTTTAGGGTGGAGATCGTCCAGACCGGCTGACTTGAATACGTCCAACCCCTTCAGAAGCTCCCTAACTAAATCCTCGCTAACCCGTGGCCCAGGTGTGCCTCCCTGAGGGGGGCCCAGCAGGGAGGTGGCTGTTCTGGTCCCTACTTAGGAAGACGGAGGCAAAGAAATCGTTAAACATGTTAGCTTTGCCGTCTGGTGTGATGACCAAGTTTTCCAATGCGTCCTGCAAGGGCCCCGGGAACTTCTTTTTACCCCCTATGTATTTAAAAAAGGACTTCTTATTGTCTTTAATCTGGGAAGCTAGCCCCAGTTCCATCTCTGCCTTGGCCTTCCTAACTACCCCCTACATCCCTGAGCAACTACAGAATAGTCCTTCCTGGTGATGACCCCTTCTTTCTATTGGGTGTAAGCCTCCTTTTTAGCAAGGAGACATTCCCGGATGCTTTTGGTGAGCCACGGAGGCTTGTGTGCTCTCCTGCTCCTTTTGATCCTCGTCGGGATTACCTTCCTTTGGGCTTGGAGGTAGTAACTGAGATGCGTGATCAAAAGGCTACCTCAGCCAGACTGTTTTGCTCTATGGGATTCCTATGATATTGTTCTATCTTGTACCCTATTTTCACCCTAGCCCTGTAATCAATAAAATTCTCCTTAGTGACCAGTGTAGGAGACTTATTGAGGGGTGGGTCTAAATTATGCCTAAGAGGCACCTTACGTCTGCAGACTAAGAGGGACTTTCCTTTTTGGCCCCCGACTTGGGGAAGTGCCCCAAGTGCTTTTACTGGACTATTAGGCCTGTGTTTCCCCGAGGACACAGAGCTTAAGAGGGTCCCCCCTCGTGGTGGTGGCAGAACACGTTACCCCCGGACTCTGTGTTGGCGCTTGAAAGCAGGTCTGCCAGGGCTTAGGCACCCCTGGAGAGACATGTGGAGTCCAGAAGGTGGACAGGCACAGTGAGGTGGGAGGCTCAACACAGGAGCTCCCCCTACTGGCTCGCTACACGTGGTGGGAGCGGTGGGATACAAATACCCTGCTGTATTAGAGGCATAATTTAGGAAGAGGAATAGAGTCACTGAAATCCCTTGACCAAACAATTATCAATTCGGCATCGGGTTGACCAGATAGTGTAGACAGCCAGGATGGCTGACAAGTATGTCCAAATGACCGTGCCTGAACTAAGAGATCTGGCGAAAGACAGAGGCCTTCAAGTGAAGAAAGGGCTAAAGAAGGAGGAGCTGATTAAATTCCTGTGCGACAGTGACTCAGCCTCAGAGTCCCCTTCATGCATGCCAACTCCTGAGCCCTCCCCAGAATCACATTCCTGCATGCCAAATCCGCAGCCCTCCGCGGCATCACCCACTATGGAGGAGCGCTGGAGGTACCAGATGCGGCTCGAAGCTGAGGAGCGAGAGCGTGAGCTAGAGTTGAAAAAGCTGGAGGCACAGCAGGAGGAGAAAAGGATGGAGCTGGAGGCAAAAAAGATGGAGCTAGAAGTACAAAGGATGGAGATGGAGTGGTAGGCCTGGCGTAAAGCAGCCCAGCGCTACGAGGCAGAGGCCAGGCGCAAGCATGAACTAGAGGTACTCTGTCTGCAGCCCAAAGAGGGAGAGGTGGGCCTTCCACGAGCGCCTGGGGGACACCCCAAACTGCATGCCACAACCTTCTCGCGCTACCAAGTTGGAGACGATCCTGACATATTTCTCAGCATCTTCGAAAGGCAAGCCCAATGGGGGAAGGTGCCCAAGGAAGAGTTCATGATGCACATGACTGCTCTGGTAGAAGGCGACATGGCGGCGGTCCTGAACAGTCTGCCCTCAGATGCAGCTGATGACTACGGTGCCTTTAAAAAGGCCGTGTCTTCAAGGTTCAAGTAAGGACCAGATTATTTCTGGAAAAAATTCTGGAATATCCACCCACAACCCGAGAAGTCAATGGCTGATTTTGTGGCCCTGGTGTGGGATGCTCTCCTTAAATGGGCAGACGGAGCCAAGGCTGACAATAGAGAGAAGGCACTCCATCTCATGGTGCTGGGCCAATTTTATTATTGCTGTCCAAGGGAAATTAAAACCCTAGTCAAGGACAGGGCCCCCAAAACCATTCAAAAGGCTGCCGAAATTGCAGATCAGCTGTTGCTAAATTGTGAGGGGCCAGACAACAAGCCTCCCTACTTTGGGAAGGAACAAAAAGGGAACCAAAGATGGGGGAAGGGAAGGCCAGGTCCAGAAGGGGAAAAGGGGCCATCCCAGACCGAGCGTAAGGAAGCCCCTAATTCTACCAAACCACCCAATTTGGAAAAGAGGGGGTGCTATAACTGCGGGGAGCCGGGCCACATCAAGCCCAACTGCCCAAAGCTAAGCAACAAACCCAAGCCCATCAGACATGCAACAGCTGTAAGCAGGGAGGGGGAAGACCCGAGCCCCTCTGAGGGGTGTGCCTGTTGCTACAGGTTCACAAACCCAAAGGAGGTGATGGCCCCCCACCGGACCAAGATAATGGTAAATGGGAGAACCCTTATTGGGGAAGTGGACACAGGGTCCAATGTGACATTAATCAATGCCAACCTTGTTTCACCTGCAGATATAATCCCAGGGAGGACCCTTACCATTCAAGAGGTGGGGTCGCCACCATTTGAGGTACTGGTAACCCGTCTACCCATTGAGTGGAGAGGCTGAGCGATGTGCATAGAACTGGGTGTGCTGGAAGGGGCTCTGGTCCCCATCCTGGTGGGATGGGATATTATTGACCTAGAACTCCTGCACCGGGAGGTGGACCAGGTCCTAGAGCTACAGCCCTACCACATCAACGTGGTGACTCATCTACAGAGCAGAAAGGCTAGAGGGGGAGGGTTAGAAACTCCCCAAGAGACAGCCACACCATTGGCTGCAGTGGGAGAGGCCCCTTCGGAGGGTGATTGTACACCAGTCCCTGAGGGAACTAGTGACCCCGAGGGTGGGTTAAGTGACAGTCCTAAGAAGGTGTCTAGTCTGTCAGTGGCAGAGGGAGGCAAGACTCTCAGGGAGGAGTCCAAGGAAGTCCCTGAGGGTGAAGGTGCACTCCCTGCAGGAGCCCCCAAACTCTGCTGATAGCTTAGCTGGGCAAGAGGAGTTCAAGAAGGAGGTTCTGGGGGACCCCAGCTTGGAGGACCTCCGGCAGATAGCTCAGGAGCAAGAGACCGAGTTCACCCCAGAGAAGAGGGGGCAGGTGGTCTGGGATAAAGGGCTTCTCTATCGGTTGTGGGTACCAAAGAACCATGCCGAGACTTGGGAACCCCATCGCCAGATCATAGTACCTTGTAAATACAGACAACAATTGCTTTCCATGGCTGATGATTTACTGTGTGCTGGTCACGTGGGCAGGGAACAGACACGCTGGTGGCTGCAGGCCAACTTTTATTGGCCCAGAATTGCCCAGACTGTGATGGACTACTGCCGATCCTGCGAGACTTGCCAGCAGATGGGCAAAAGTGGGGACAAGAGAAAGTCTCCCCCACAGCCCCTCCCTATCATTGATCAACCCTTCCAACGAATTGGGATAGACATTGTGGGCCCGCTGATGTATAAGACCTGTAGAGGAAAGAAATACATCCTGACTCTAGTGGATTTTGCAACTTGGTACCCGGAGGCAGTTGCTTGACCTCCACCGAGGCACCTGTGGTTGCTGATGCCCTCACCAAGGTCTTCTTTCAGCTCGGTTTTCCCTCCAAGATCCTGATGGACCAGGGTGGAAACTTCCTGGCGGAGGTGATGAAGTGTCTGTGGGAGTGCTTTGGGGTGAAACACCTCAAGACCACAGCCTACCAGCCTCAGACAAATGGGCTAGTAGAGAGGTTCAATGGGACCTTGAAAGGGATGCTAAAGGCCTATGTGGACTCTAACCCCAGTGACTGGGATGAGAAACTGCTGCATTTGCTCTTTGCCTACTGGGAGGTGCCCCAGGAGTCCATGGGGTTCTCACCATTTGAGTTGATGTTTGGGAGGCGAGTTCGAGGTCCCCTCGATTTGGTGAGAGAGGACTGGGAAGGGAAAATCCCTTCCACCAAGACCTCCGTGGTGGAGTATGTGCTGAACTTTTGTCAGAAACTGACTGACATGATGAAAGTGGCACAAGACTCCTTGGGACAGGCCCAGGAGAAGCAAAGGTCCTGGTGTGACGAAAGGGCCCGCTTACGTACCTTTGAAGGAGGTGATAAGGTTATGGTTTTCCTGCCACTAAAGACAGACAAGCTGCAAGCCGCTTGGGAAGGTCCTCATGTTGTCTTGGACAAGCTGGATGATGTAACTTATGTAGTGCCAGGAGTGGGAAAAAGCCTAAGACAGGTCATGTGTGTGGCGAAATGCCGGGCTAGCGGCTCCGGCACTGCTTAGGGGAGCTGCGGGCTTTGCGGAGTTGTGCGAGCGTGCGGCTTGTGGGGCGGAATTGAGGTAGCTCTTAGCCGCCCTCGAGGTTCGCCGAGTTGGCACAAGTAGACGACTTAGAGTAAGTAGTTAGTGTCTCTTAATCTATAGGGTGTCTGTTGGTTCACGAGGTTCCAGAGCCAGCCCTTGCGTTCCAACAGTGGAACAAGTCCAAAGCTAGGTGCGGCTGCCGGCTCCTTAAGTCCCAGAACTGGTCAACGGCTCATAATTGGGAAACACAAAGCAATACTGTAACACAGTGAATCGTTGTCAGTTGTCGGATTTCTGAGGCCTTTATCTTCGCTGGGATACGCCCAGGCGGGGAGGCTGAGAACCGGTCTGCGGGGTGATCAGGCCCACAGAGTTTTCCAGTTGTCGTCTCTGCTGCTTCCTGCTTTTTGCCTCTTTTATAAATGTTTGTTGGACTGCCTCTATGACACTAACTATAGTATACAGATAGGATAATTTTCTTTTACATAATTATTGCTAGGCAGATTTTCTACATAAGTTTCATTTCTGCAGAAATGACACTTTTAGATAAGAAATGAAATTTACAGAATGCGCATGTGTAGCTTAATGCCAGTGGAGAAAAGTACAAAGCGTTCATTTTGATTAACAGTCTACTTCAAGGTTACATAAATGTGAGAGTGCCGCGCGGCAGTTACACAAAAAAGGAGAAAATAATATAAAGTCTTTGCTAAAAACTATAAGACAGTTACATGCCCCCGTGCCGTGGGGCAGTGAAACATTTATGTAGTGGTCTCATTTAAAAACGGGTTAATGGTGAATAGTTCTTCTTCGTTAGGTTCATTAGAAAGTTTGGTATAGACAAAGGCACTTACAGAGTTTATACGATTTTGGATATACTTCATAACACAAGAACAAATACAAAAGAAAATGATAACAGGTACAAATACTAAGAGGAGTGCTGAAAGTAGGTTAGATAGCCAAGATGAAATATTAAAAACCTAGTGCATTAAAGACTTGAGAAAGTAGACTGTTGCCAATGCCAGCGATGCCGTTGACACGGGTAGCTATTTTGCGAATACTATTAACCTGTTGGTTAAGTGGAATGGAAACATTTGGAATTGCAATGCAACATAGGTCATTAGATAGGTGTAATAACTAGGAACAGGAAAACAGAGTGTGTCACTAACGATAGACATAGCATGGTGGGCATTAGCTTGTAGCTATAGTTCATTTACGGGAATCTTTAGGCGTGACAGATGGTGTTGTATAGCGGTTACGACAGTGATGCGCAGGGGTAGTGTTAACGGAATGATGAATAGGCTTGCCGACGTATCGCGTTAGCAGGGGATACAGCCACTTCTTCGGAGGAGTGGTTTCTACGGAGTCAAGGCGCGTATACAAGATGAGTGACGAAGGTTTCCCGAACGGCTGTCCCATACGATACACTTGCCTGTAGAGAAAATAAACTGATTAAGGCAGGGTATAAAAGCTATATGCAGAATAATAGCTAGTCTTTTATCTCGGAACGACGACTCAGCCAATTATGATGGGCTAATAATGTCTTATTGGGCGTGTCAGTTTTAACATGATAGGTGTTTGGGTAAGTTCCTGCAGATTGTATTGTTCCTTGGTATAGAAGCTGTTTCTTTTCGTTAGGCCCTGGTATGGTTACCCAGACGAGTTCCTCCGGTTGGAATCGAGGCTCCCACGGTTCTGGTGTTTCTTGCTTTCTCTCGGTCCATAACGACTTGTCTTCATTTAGTTGGATCAGAATTTGTGGTAGGCGGCTCGTCCAATTTGAATATGTGCCGTTTCCTGTTACATGGAGTTTTTCTTTGAGGATGCCTATGAAACGTTCAACGACGCCATTTGACTGTGGGTGATATGGGATGTGAGTGTGCCAGACGATGTTATAGGCGTTGCAAAAAACTGCTAGGGCCTTTGACGTAAAGGGTAGTCCTCCATCGGATTGGATCTCATTTGGCACTTGCCAGAGGCTCATGGCCTGAAGTAGTGCAGAACAGACGGTTTTAGCGGTGGTTTTCGTAAGCGGGATGCATTGCAATTGTCTGGTGCCTAGATCGACTAGGACTAATGCCTTAGCCTGACGCTTGACTCAAGGGAGTGGTCCCATGAGATCAACTTGCCACGTCTTTCCTGGGGAAAAGTACTTTGGGTCATATGCTTGTTTGGCCGATGTGGTTGGCGTAGTCTTGACTTTATTACATATATAGCAGCTTTGACTTCGTGCCTTCCAATCTTTAAGTGTGATGGTAAATGGTGGCGTTTCAGCAGTTACTTGCTTCCATTTGAGATGAGCTTTGTTGGGGCTGATATGGCCCCAGAACTCATGTAGCCATTGCACTAAGTGTTGATTATTGACATCTGTCTTAGTGAGGATGGCTGCTGCAACTTGTTGTGGTCTATTTGCTGTTTTCTTGATGGCCTCTGCACGCTTCTCTGCATCTTGTAACACGGCATCGATGTGGGCGTGGACTGGGTCAGTGTCTGGTCGGTGTGAGCGGGTGTGTTGTAACAGAGGTATTGTTTTAAATTGAGGCAATATGGCAAAGATATCATTCCACAAGAGCTGGTTTTCTGTGGCTTGTGCTTGTCCAGTTAATATTTTGTAGATATATTGGGAGTCAACAGCTATTACAGGGACAGGTTCACGGACATTATGAGCATCTAGGCAGTGTTGGAGGGCTCCTTTGAATGCGAGGAGTTCTTCCAGTTGTGCGTTTGGAGGTGGGGCTGCAGGTTCTACTTCAATGTATTGGCATGGGCTACAGAAGAATCCATGTGCTCCACCATGGGCTGTACTTCCGTCTGACGCTATCCAGGCAGGCAGGATGGTGCCATACATTAGTAGGAGGTTTTGGTGAGGGAGGGAAGGTGTTGAACTTGCTGGCACTTCTTTCGTCTTCCAGTGGTGGAAGTGAAAATGGAAGACTTGTACTAATTCTTGCCAGGTGGTACTTAAGCCATGAAAAGTTGGGTCTGGTCGGTCGGGAATAAGGAGTGGAAGTAGTGTGACGCCTGATCCGATGAGGGTTCCGGTGGTTGTAGAGATGCTGGGATAGGCAACTGTAGCGAGCTGAGATGCTAGTAAGAGGGTTCCTGTGACTCCATACCGAAGTTGGGACGGTTGCATGGCTTTATAAGTTGAAAATACTAGCTTGTTATCGTTGGTAGTGCCGGTTGCCCAAAGTATTTGACTTGTATGTCCGAGGGCGACAGTTATAGACTCATTGGGGCTGACGCTGTGGAGAACTGTAGTTGAGGTGGCTTCTAAGAGTTCTTGTAACTTATCATAGTCATGAGTGGGGTCCCATATGCTTCGAGTATCAGTTTTAACGCGTAGTTGCTGATGTAGACATGCGATGACTTCTAGTTGACTTGTTGGTACATGCGCTCTGTGCCAGTTCAGCTGGCCTAGAAATTGTTGAATTTCTTTTTTCGTTGGGGTAGTACCTTTGATCCAGGGGATGGTTGGAGTTGTATGCGTTGTTGCTTTGCGAGTGTTATGATCAAATACTTCGCCAAGGAAGGAAATGTGTGGCTTTGCGGTGAGTTGAGATTTTTGCATGTTTACAGTCCATTGATGGGCTTGTAAATGATGTATTAACTTTGCTGTAGTCTGGGTTACTACTTCTGGAGTTCTGCCCATGATAGCAATGTCGTCAACGTAACTCCAGATGCGAACATCCTCAGATGTAGAGAAGGCCTCGAGGGTAGCGTTGATGGCTGCTGTGGCCACTGCTGGAGAATTGCAGTACCCTTGGGGACAGACGTTCCATTTAAACATTTGTCCATTTACACACATGTTAAGTATCCCGACGTCATCGATAATAGGGATAGAGAAGAACATGTTTTTGAGGTCTAAGGTACTTCCAAACCAGGGGGTTGCCTGGTAGGCTATCATTTCACTTAAAGTCTGTGGTAGCGTCTTAAGGCTGGGCTGCGATAAAGGTTCTACTTGCTTGTTGGCACGACGATAGTCAACTACGAGTCGAGCTTCGTTAGGGCTTCCGGGTTTTGCAATGCCCCAGGCAGGTGATAGAAACTGCCTGCGAAATTTTGGAAATACGGCCTGCTTCTTGTAGTTCATTGAGAAGCTTCTGGAGTGACTCTCGAAGATGTGACTTTGTAGGGATGGGCGTGTAGCGCCACGACAGGTGATTGATGACTTTCGGCGTATGGGGTGCGATGCTCGATGTTTTACAGGGTTCAACTGGAAATGCTTGTAAAAGTGTAGGCTTGAGATTAAATTTGAGGATCTCTGAGACACCGAGTAGGTTGACATCTCCTATCGCTGCTACGAACGACTTTCCTGTTGGGTGCTGCACACAACGGCCTAACGTGACACTGGCGATGGAGTTTAGGCCTTGTACGTGGATTTTTTTTTTAAGCGGGGTGTGGGGGGTAGATGGTTGGATGACTGAAATTTGTGCTCCGGTGTCTAGGAGGAACTTAATTGCTATTGCCATCTTGAGGCCTAGAGGGCCTTTATCGGATGAGTTGCTTTTGATGTAAATAGTTGCATAGGGGCGTTGATCATGCAGTTGTTGAGTTTCGCCACCGAGGTTAACTGCCTCGGCGGCTTCTACTCGTTTTTTGGCTTTGACTGGCGGTTAGGATCCCATCCTAGTTTGATGGCGAGGGTTAATTGCTCTCCCTCTGATAACTTTCGGAGAGTCGCTTTATCTAGCCCGGATCGCCCCAATAGGAAGCCGAATCTTGCTCGCTCTAATGGCGTTCGAGTAGGTGGTCCTTGGGCTGGTGGTTGTTGTGGCAAATTATGAGCGGAGGGATGACTTGGCTGTTGAATCGAGGGCTGTGTCCATACTGGTTGAGTTGTAAGGGCTGCTGGGGGAAATGAAGAAGACGACTGAGATACAACTCCGGTGGGTGAAAAAGACTGCGGTTCTGCGAGTAGTTTCATAGTTTCATAGTAGCTAGAGTCGGAAGGGACCTAGGTAGATCATCTAGTCCGACCCCCTGCCTTAGCAGGAAAGAGCACCGGGGTCAGATGACCCCGGCAAGGTGCTCATCTAACTTCCTTTTAAAAATCCCCAGGCTAGGAGCCTGCACCACTTCCCCTGGAAGCTGGTTCCAGGCCCTAGCCGCCCTGACTGTGAAGTAGCGCCTCCTAATATCTAATCTAAACTTACCCTCCGCCAGCTTGTGACCGTTATTCCTGGTCACTCCTGGCAGCGCACGGGGGAACAGGGACTCCCCCAATACCTGCTGATCCCCCCTGACCAGTTTGTAGCAGGCCACAAGGTCCCCCCTTAACCTTCTCTTGTGGAGGCTAAACAGGTTCAGGTCCCGTAGCCTCTCCTCATAAGGCCTGCCCTGCTGACCCCTGATCATACGAGTGGCCCTCCTCTGAACTCTTTCCATATTGTCCACGTCCCTCTTGAAGTGTGGCGCCCAGAACTGGACGCAGTACTCCAGCTGCGGCCTGACCAGTGCCGCATAGAGGGGGAGGATCACCTCCCTGGACCTGCTCGAGATGCATCTGTGGATGCATGACAGGGTACGATTGGCCTTCTTGACTGCCTCCCCACACTGCCGGCCCATGTTCATCGAGTAGAGCAAATCGTTTTAATGTTTGACTGGCAGGGGAGTCTAGTTGGCGTTGTAAATGAAGAACAGTACTGCTAGGCTTGCCAACAGCAGTAATCATTACTAGGCGAGCTGCTTGCCCAAACCCGGCTCCATAAACTTGGTATGCTTCTTCTACTCCCTCTAGGGTAATTGGGACTTTACTAGGATCTGGTAGGTACTTATGTGGCCACTTGTCTATAGTGGTCCTGAAATCTGCGCTGCCAATTTGGTTTTCTCTAGGATCCCATCGCAGGAAAGAGCAGCCTATCATGGCATAAATAAGTGACAAAGCTCTTGGTTGTTCAAGTAGAGTAGAGAGTCCGTCATGGATTCTATAGGGACAGTTGAGAAGTGCCCCGACAGCTAGGGCAGCCGGCGATAACACTGGTAAGTCTTCTACATCTAGAATTTCGGTATTCACGCAGATTCCTCCACTCCACTGGGATTGTTGCATTAAAAATCGCGCTTCTGTCTTGTCCAGTGTCTCCATAGCATGTACGACTACGAGACGGCCTAACCAGATGGTGGGGGTTTCATCTGGGCCGATTCGTGTATCCAAATAGAGTTCTCGTAACTCGCTTCGGTTGCGTGTTCTGAAGACGATGGTTGTACGTTCTGTTTTCATGGGGTCGCGAGACTTTCCCTTAGTTTTGTTATTTTCTGCATGCTGTTGGTTGCTCCTGCCTTCGTTCTCTTCTTTTATACTTTCTTCTCCTTCTCCCCTTTCGCCCTCCTCTTGCTCCCCTTCGTCTCTAGAAAATGGAAGTGTGTCATTCTCCTCTTCATCTTCTTCAGTAATAACTTTTCGAGTCCGGGTGGTAACAGGCAAGGCAGCTCTTCGAGTGGCAGCTGATAAGGTAGCTTTTCGGGTGGCAACTGGTAAGACGGCTAATGGCGAAGTTGTCAGCGGCAATGGTGGATAAATTGGCGATATTAGCGTGGTAGTAGTAGCGGGAGGGTTAAGTTCTGTAGTAACGACAGCGGCTAGTGGTGCGGTGGCGGCTGGCGGTGCGACGGTGGCGGCTGGCGGCACGGCGACGGCTGGCGGAGCGGCAACGGCGGCTGGCGGGACGGCGACTGGCGGCGGGACGGCGGCTGGTGGAGCGATGACTGCGGCTGGCGGGACGGCGGCCGGGAGAACGGCGGCGGCGGCTGGCGGGATGACGGCTGGCGGAATGGCGGCAACTGCTGGCGGAGCGGCGGCTGCTGCTGGCGGAACAATAGCAACGACTGGGGGGTAGAGGAGCTTTGCGGCGGTGTTAACTGGAGGGTTAGGCTCTGAATACGGAGGTGGTTCTTTATATTCAGTTAGTGTATATTCTGGAGTAGTTGGGGGAAGGCATGAGAGTAACTTCGCTTCCCTTAAGCACTTAGGGCTCCTTTCTGAGTCGGTCAGCATGTTTGATGCCTTTGCGGCTGCTAGCTCTGTGGCATTGCGGCATGCAGTGTGGAGCTGCGACTCTAAGTCTCCTATAGCTCTTACAGCATTTATGAAGTGTCCCAACAAAACTTCTGTCACTTTACTGGGAATTATTTTTGTTTTGTTAAAGAGTCTTTTCTTGGCTCCCCTCTCGGCTTCTAGTTCGCGGCGGTAGCGGACTAGACTATCATAGGCCTTCCCAGTTTCAGGTATTCGCTGGGGGTTAATTTGGCCGGGGGGGTGCTTTCCTATGACATTATGAAGGGGCCCTAAAATAGAGGCTTGTTCTTCACAGGCCGGCGACGCATCTCCCTTAGAAGGGAGAATGCCTGCAAGGGCTTCGTTTCCCCCTGCGTTTGTTGGGGAAAATATGACTTTGGGGGCAGCCATTACACACCCCAAAGCAGCAGCAGCTAGTGAGCATGTCCAGATTCTACTTCCTGGTTCGTTCACCCAAATGCGACCAGAGATTTGAGTCTTAGGGTCGCTATCGCCTGCCGCATGATAGGCAAGATGATTCCAAAGATCATCAGAGGTTAATGGGGGTGAACGGTGTCCCAGTCGCCAGGGACACATGCAGACTAGCATGGCCTGAACGTCTACTTGGGATCCTGTTCGTGACGCCATGTGGCGAAATGCCGGGCTAGCGGCTCCGGCACTGCTTAGGGGAGCTGCGGGCTTTGCGGAGTTGTGCGAGCGTGCGGCTTGTGGGGCGGAATTGAGGTAGCTCTTAGCCGCCCTCGAGGTTCGCCGAGTTGGCACAAGTAGACGACTTAGAGTAAGTAGTTAGTGTCTCTTAATCTATAGGGTGTCCGTTGGTTCACGAGGTTCCAGAGCCAGCCCTTGCGTTCCAACAGTGGAACAAGTCCAAAGCTAGGTGCGGCTGCCGGCTCCTTAAGTCCCAGAACTGGTCAACGGCTCATAATTGGGAAACACAAAGCAATACTGTAACACAGTGAATCGTTGTCAGTTGTCGGATTTCTGAGGCCTTTATCTTCGCTGGGATACGCCCAGGCGGGGAGGCTGAGAACCGGTCTGCGGGGTGATCAGGCCCACAGAGTTTTCCAGTTGTCGTCTCTGCTGCTTCCTGCTTTTTGCCTCTTTTATAAATGTTTGTTGGACTGCCTCTATGACACTAACTATAGTATACAGATAGGATAATTTTCTTTTACATAATTATTGCTAGGCAGATTTTCTACATAAGTTTCATTTCTGCAGAAATGACACTTTTAGATAAGAAATGAAATTTACAGAATGCGCATGTGTAGCTTAATGCCAGTGGAGAAAAGTACAAAGCGTTCATTTTGATTAACAGTCTACTTCAAGGTTACATAAATGTGAGAGTGCCGCGCGGCAGTTACACAAAAAAGGAGAAAATAATATAAAGTCTTTGCTAAAAACTATAAGACAGTTACAATGTGAACACGCTTAAACCATACTTTGATAGAGGTGATACGGTGTTCTGGATTTCCTCAGTAGAAGGATCACCTGAGGACCCAGAGGAGCCGGTCATGTACAGTGACTGGGATGGAGAGGCAGGAATAGAGGAACTGCGCCTGCCGGACCATCTGCCCTTCCAGGACAAGGACAAGCTGCTCACAGCACTCAAAGACTTTGGGACAGTGTTCTCCAACAAACCAGGTAAAACGGACCTGGCAGTACACTCTATAGACATGGGCAGCCATCGCCCTATACACTTCCGACTTTACCCAGTTAATAAGAAAGTAAAGCAAGAAATAATGCGAGAGATCACAGAGATGGAAGGGTTAGGGGTAATCCGGCCTTCAGTGAGTCCCTGGGCCAGCCCGGTGGTACTCGTCCGGAAGCAGGATGGGTCCATCCGGTTCTGTGTGGACTACCGGAAGCTGAATGCTATCACCACCCCAATGCATACCCTATTCCCAGGATGGACACTTTGCTTGATCGCCTGGTCCCTGCAAAGGTCATCTCTACTCTCGATCTGTCCAAAGGATTCTGGCAAATGGCACTGGATCCAGATGCCATAGCCAAGTCTGGCTTTACCACCCCTGTGGGACTATATGAGTTTATGGTTTTACCTTTTGGTATGTGCAACTCTCCTGCATCTTTTCAAAGACTGATTAATAACCTACTACAAGGGTGCGAGCAGTTTGCCATGGCTTACATCGATGACATCACCATCTTCAGTCAGGACTTTGAATTGCACCTGATTCATATGACCACCATGTTAAGCAAGATCAAGCAAGCTGGTCTTACGGTGTGTCACGGATGGCCCCGCGAGCGGCCGTGAGCTCGCGAGCGCCCCTTTGCCGTGCCAATTAGGGTGATCTGACACCCTCTACTCGCCCGCCACGTCTTAGATCTTATTGGTTCAGTATGGGAGGCTGCCTACTCGCACCTAACGGCGCCGCAATGGTATCACTACCGCTCCAAAGTGGGGTCCTCTCCCCCAGCCTTATGGGCAAATGCGTGCCTCCAAAACCTCCCCTTTAGCACGCCCCAAGCCTCGCAGCTGTCCCGGGGGACGTTGTCTGGTCCCCTTCCTGTTCTGCGCCCTCTCTGGGGCCTGTACCGCGCTCCCCGCGCCGCGCCCTCTCCGGGCCTCGCCCTCTCTGGGGCCTGTACCGCGCTCTCCGCGCCGCGCCCTCTCGGGGCCTCGCCCTCTCTGGGGCCTGTGTACCGCGCTCTCCGCGCCGCGCCCTCTGCGGGCCTCGCCCCCTCTGGGGCCTGTGTACCGCGCTCCCCGCGCCGCGCCCTCTGCGGGCCTCGCCCCCTCTGGGGCCTGTACCGCACGCTCCGCGCTTGGGGCTCAGGTGGCCGTAGCCGTGCCTGGCCCCCTTGACCCTTTCCTGGGTCTTTTCTCGCCACCCACCTGGGCAAAGTGCCGTCCTTACGGGCCGGGGTCCAACCCCGTGCTCCGTGCCACGCCGGCACAAGCAGTTGTGCCCCCCTGGCGCTGTGCCCCTACTGGGCACCTGGAGCCCCCAAACTGCTGGGGAGCCCCGCTGAGGCCTCCTCGCTCCCCTACAGCCTCACCCGGTCCTCCGGTGTAAACCGTAACTCAAAGTCAAGCCCTCTGGCTCCAACCTAAACCGAGGCTCCACACGCCTAACAATACCTCCAAGCCCTGCCAGGGCTCTCAGTCCTACCTGCAGTCAGGGTGATCTTGTTCCCTGCATCACCGCAGCCTGTTAGTGGGGTAAGGCTGCCCCACTTGCCTCAGGCTGCTCTGCTCAGCTCAGCCGCAGAGCTCCTGCTCCTGCGGCAGCCAGAAGGGAACTGCTCCCTAGGCTTTGGCCTAGCTGTTTATAAGGGCCTGGCCCTGCCCCCTCCTGGCCACATGACCGGCCTGGTTGCCCCAGCAACCCCCATCTGTGTTGCTCCAGGCCTCTCCTCTTCCTGGGCATCTCCTTAGGAGCGGGGCGCGGGAGTGCCCCGCGACACGGTGAAAGCCAAAAAGTGCCAGTTGGCACTATCCAAAGTGTTATATTTGGGACATCGTGTGGGTGGAGGTCATATTGCTCCCTTGTGGGACAAGATCGAGGCCATTAAAGACTGGCTGCCTCCAGAAACCAAGAAGCAAGTCAGAGCCTTCCTTGGCCTGGCCGGATGTTACAGACAGTTTGTCTGGGGATTTGGGGCGATGGCAGCTCCCCTACATGGGCTGACCAAGAAGGGCAGCCCTGATCCAGTGGTCTGGAAACCGGGGTGCCAAGAAACATTCGACACCCTAAAGGCTGCCTTGGTCAAACAACTGATCCTGAAGGCACCGCTCTTTGATAAACCCTTCTATGTAGTCATGGATGCCTCTGACTCAGGACTAGGAGCTGTACTCTTACAAGAGCACCAAGAGACATGGCACCTGTGGTGTACCTAAGCCAGAAGTTAATCCCTCTGGAGCGGAACTGTCATCTATCAAGAGGAAGTGTTTGGCAATTGTCTGGGCACTGAACAAGCTGAGGCCCTATTTATGTGGGCAGCAGTTCACCGTCCTATCGGACCATGCCCCACTGCAGTGGTTACAGGCAATGCAAAACACCAATGCCAAGCTGCAATTCAACTTCACTGTCGAAAACATCAAGGGAAGCCAGAATGTGATAGCAGATGCCCTGTCGGGAAAGGACTCTGGGTAGTGGGTTGGACTCAGACCTGCCTGAGGGAGCTCGGGGGGGTGGGGGGAGTTCCTTAATGTGCTATCATGTTTTATATGTGTTATGGTTAGGATCAGTATTATGCATTGTGTAATTTCTCTCTAGGTGTGAAAGGCGACCCTTCCAAACAAACCATGCTTGTACCCATAGCTCTGTAAAGCCAGGTGTCCAAGCTTTTAAAGGAGTGGGGGGAAGTGTGGCAGGAAGCCACATTTGTTTCTCCCCAAAATCTCTGCCTTGTGACAATTTGATTAGAATGGGCCCAGCAGAGGAGACACACCTTTACCCTGTCTCTTTAGGTAACCTGAGATGGATACATTCCTGAGGGAGGCGGGACCTGCTCCCTTTGCTTATGTGACTGGTATCACCTACCTGGGTGAGGGGCTTCTACCTGGTGGGATAGAGTCTGCCCAGCAACTAGTGATGTATTTCAAATTGGTTGGCCGACAGCCAGCAGGAGCAGGTGAACGAGGTCACAGGGGCTATATAAGTTAAGACTGCCCAGGAGGAGGGGGCAGCAGCCATGCGGGGGACTCAGACTTAGAGAAAAGCTTTACCATCTGAAACTGGCTCTCTCCCCCATAGCTCATAAGTGAGGAGCGGCCTGCCTCCAGAGGGGATCTCCAACAGCCTCAGGATGATGCTTGTGAGTAAGCTACTCGAGATACGGTTAGATATCTAGCTGGCAGTAACTCAGATGTGTGATCAAAAAACTACCTCAGCCAGACTGTTTTGCTCGATGGGATTTCTATGAGATTGTTCTATCTTGTACCCTATTTTCACCCTACCCCTGTGATCAATACAGTTCTCCTCTGTGACCAGTGTAGGAGACTTATTGAGGGGTGGGTCTAAATTATGCCTAAGAGGTGCCTTATGTCTTCGGACTAAGAGGGACTTTCCTTTTTGGCCCCCGACTTGGGGAAGTGCCCCAAGTGCTCATACTGGGTCGAGTACCCATTGGACTATTAGGCCTGTGTTTCCCCAAGGACACAGAGCTTAAGAGGGTGCCCCCTTGTGGTGGTGGCGGAACACGTTACCCCCGGACTCTGTGGTGGGGCTCGAGAGCAGGTCGGCCAGGGCTTAGGCACCCCTGGAGAGACACGTGGCATCCGGAAGGTAGATGGGCGTAGTGAGGTGGGAGGCTCAACGCAGGAGCTCCCCCTACTGGCCTGCCACCGGGTCTGCAGCAGCGGCAGCAATAGCCTCACCTCACAGTTGCGTGCTGGCCAGGCCAGGCCCAAGAGCATGAATGATGCGTGCCCCCGGAGGCTGGGGGGGGCGCGGAGCCTGCACACAGGTGGTGGCAGCAGCGAGCTCCTGTATGCAGCTGGAACAATGTCAGCAGTGAGGCGGAGGGAGGTGGTAAGTGGTGACCGCCCGCAGGTGCTGCCAGCAGCATCAGCGGTGCTTCTCAGGGAGTGCACTGCCAAGCTCAGGGGGTGCACATGCACCCGTGTGCACCCTACACGTCACCAATGTCCAAGAGGGTGGGAGTGAGGTACAATAGGCTATGTTTGCCTTGCTCCCACCCTCGTGGATGGAAGAGCTGGGCAAGGCAAAATTTGTTGGTGGGTGCCGTGGGCCAAATGAAAGTGCTTGGTGGGCCAGATCCAGCCCATGGGCCGTATTTTGCCCACCCCTGGAATACAACCTTAAGCTCTCAGTTCTGCAGCTTGGAACTAGATGAGCCTCCCAGGCCCCACAATACCACTTTCCTAGACTCTTTCATGAAACCCAGAAGTCACCCATTCCCCAGAGTGAGAAATTCTATGTTTTCACTTCCAGAAGGAGGAATTCCACATTTGCCAGCCAGTGCAGACCCAGGAAGTCCTTTTCAGATGCTAGCTGATCGTCTTCCTCATCCTAACCTGCCTCTGGAAAATGGCATGGCACAGGATGGCTCCCAGCCAATGCATACCAACACAATGGACCCTTAGTTCCTCCTCAGCTATTCTCTTCAAGAATATGGTTTCATCTTGATAAGGTGTAATCATCTCAATGAAACTGTTTACTGACCAGATTGCTACAAGAATGTTAGGTGCACTTTTTGCTAAATGTATATGCAGTGTATTTGAAAGCTGAGAATGGATTTAGGTTAGATTAGACAATTAAGTAAATTAGACAATTTAGAAGCATTCAAGTGGGGGAGGGACAGGAAGGAAAATGACAATTGAAATGTAGACTATACTGTAAACTTAGCTTGTTAATTTAAAAAACAAAATGGAAGTCTGAATTTTGTTGTTTTTATAGTGGCTTTATCTTACCTCCAATTATTTTTTGCCCTTTCTGCCCCCAGAAGCAGTTCTGCAGCTAGCATAATGCCATGGAAAGGGGCAGCACAGGCCTCCAGCAGGCCAGTGTCCTGCATGGTGAGGGGGTGGGAAGCAGTGTGCCCTTGTTACCAAGGCTAATGGCTGTTGCCAGTAGATCAAGGGAAGTGGTTTCTCCCCTCTATTCAGCACTGGTGAAGCCATATCTGGAGTCCTCTGTCCAGCTTTGGGCCCCCACTGCAGAAAGGATGTGGACAAGTTGGAATGGGTCTAGTGAAGGGCAACAAAAATGGTGACGGGTCTGGGGCACATGCCTAGTCGAGAAGAGAAGACTGAGAGGGGATTTAGCGGGTTTGAAAGAGGATGGAGCTGGGCTGTTCTCAGTGGGGGCAGGTGACAGAACAAGGAGCAATGGGCTCCAGTTGCAGCAAGGGAGATTTAGGTTAGATATTAAGAAGAATTTTCTCACTAGGAGGATAGTAAAGCACTACAACAGGTCAGCTCCATCCTTGGAAGTTTTCAAACCTGGCTAGACAAAGCTCTGGCTTGGATGATTTAGTTGGGGCTGGTCCTGCTTTAAGCAGAGGGTTGGAGAACTAGATGACCTCCGGGGGTCCCTTTCAACCCTCATTTTCTATGATGCTGACTTCCCTCAGATCACCCTCACCACTGAGCCCTGAGATCACCCCAACTCCACCCAGTCTCCCAGATCTCCTTGACCCCCATCACAGCCTCTTGGGCCCTGCCACCACCCAGGACCCCAATCTCCCTGCCCCCCCACCCCAGCTACCCCAACTTCATCCCAGATCGCCCTACCTCTCAAGACTATTCTTGAATGACCCCTCACCCCATCCCAGCCCCCCAGATCTCCCTGATGCCCCAGCCACTCATCACAACCCAGGCAGCTCTCCAAGTCCTCAGGCCCCCTCAACTGCTGCCCCAGCCCCTAGATCCCAGGGCCGCCTGGACAACTCCAACTCCCTCCCTAGCCCCACAGATCCTCCTGACTGCCCCCAGATCCCTGCCACCCCAAGCCTCCCAATCTCAATGTCCTCCAACCCAGCCCCCCTGACCCATCCCAACCACCCTGACCCCAGTCCCAGCCTCTTGGAATCCTGACCGCAACCCTGCCCCGCCAATGATCTCCTTCCCCCCAACCCAGTCCACCCCCAGTCTCCCAACCCAGCCCCCCTGCTGCTTCCCCACCCCAGAAGTGGGAGGCAGGGAAACCACTATGTTCAGTGGACAGGAGTGGCAGGGGGTGTCCTGTACCAGCTGGAAAAGGAGTCTCTTATAGCCAGTGGAGGGAGAGGGCAGAGGAGCTCCTGTATCGTTGGGGAATGGCAGGGGGGTCCCCTATATAAGGTGGGTTCCCATGCCCCGTGGGGATGGCATGGAACAGGAAGGGTTTCTTTTAGTATTTGTCAGAAGATTTTTAGAGGAAATTCACACTTAAAAAGCATTTTCAAAATTCTGCACAACAGATACTGCTTGTCAGCGTTTTCTGTCCAACTGCAGTCTGAAGCCTTGGGCAGAGTGGTTCAATGATAACATGCCCTTGGCTCTTCCCAGCCCCAAGGTGTCATGTCCCCTGAGCTCGAGGACTGAATCCTGCCAGAATTCATGTCTGAGCATGGACATATTTCAGTTTGTGACTGAGACTGGAATGAATTGTTCACAATCAGACACCCCTCACATTGGCCAAGGAAGGAGCAAGGAAACCCATAGATAATATTTCCCAGAGAATGGAGAGCATCACAAAGGAGAGCACAGAGCTGAAAAGTAGCAGGGACATGCATCTAAGAAGAAACAACTCCCATCAACGTGGTGAAGTAGGGGAGAGCTTCCCCTAGTCCTTGCATCACTCCTGTTGCCCATGAGTCTCCTTCAAGCCCTGCAGCCCTAAGCATTCTCCTGCTCTCTCCATCTCTAGGAGCTGACAAGAGATGGAAAGGCCATGGCCTCTGTGCACCAAACAGTGAGGCCACGTGTGATCATCTCTCCAGTGATAGCAGTGCATGGGGCAGTCACTTCCCCAGGGGCAGTGGAAGCAACACTAAGACCTTCAGCAGCCTCCCTGGGCCTCTCAACAGCCCCTATGGCAAAGGCTTTGCTACCCACTGCCATCTCTGGTCATGGCTAGGGCCCATTCAGAAGTCTCATGTCCTGCTCCTGCCCCTGCCCCTGGGGAGCTGAGTCCCAGAGTGATCTCTGGTGCAAAGGCTGTGCTTCAGTGCCTATGGTCTCTGACCTCTGAAACTGCAGCACCGGCAGCTGGGTTCTCTGGACCTGGCATTAGCAGTGGTGGGGCCAGAATCCCCATGCAGGTCCTTGTGCCTTGGGCATAGCAAAAGTCTCTGGGGAAGCAAGTAGGAGGACACAGGTCCCCACAACAATCATGAAGCCAAACAGATTTGGCAGTAGCAGGGAGGCTTTTGTATTCAGAGTGGGAGCTTACAACACGCTGCATTTCACCCAGAAGATGTGTTCATACTTTCTCCACCCTTCCACAGAGGAGGAAGGACCTGCCACAGGGGGCACCTACTTCACCTCTACTAACCCATTTCCCTGAAAAAACAGACTCCATTGTCCCCTGGCCAAATGTTCCTTCAAAAGGGCAGGGCTCTTGCTGCACAGTAAGACATGGGAATGAGGCCTTGAGTGTGATGAACTGCTCCCAAGGCTTAGCAACAACCCCTGGATTGCAGTGAATCCTCTGGATGGGGAAGGGGTGGGAAGTCAGAGAAATCTGCCCTGGAAAAGGTCCTGGGCCCTGGTCTGTTGCCATTACAGAGCTCTGGAGAGGACACAGAGACCAACCATGAGGATGTCAGTTCAGTTCTGGGGCTTTAGTAGAGAATGCATTATAGAAAACGCAATGGAAGGAGGGCAGGGGGAGCAGCAGGCAGCCAGTGCAGAATTTTGGAGAAGCTGCAAAGCAAAACCTGCAAAACTGGGCTCGGGGTTACACTAGCAGCTCCTTGCAGACAACTGATGGGCATAAGCAGGCAATGAAGGTTGATGTAGTGGGGAAGAAAGGCGAGGTCAGGGTGGGGGGCAGAGAATGCTTCCCCAGCCATAAATGTTCTTCCCACATCTCAGAACCCTGGGAACAGGAGGGAGGATGAAGCTGGAAGGTGGCCAAGGACAGTCCCTGGCTGTTATTTGGAGCTACTTGTCTTGGGTAGGGCACCCCATTGTGAAGGTACTTGTTCCCCCTGCAGGAAGAACGAACAGCTTTTAGACTTCTAGAGAACAATGGGGAATGCACAGCTCCAAGGCTGATGCAAAGATTCTCTCGTCATGGCTTCCCCCAGCATTTGGGCTGGCCTCTGCCTGAGGTGTTTCCTCTTAGCACCTGCTCCTAATCAAACCTTGGGGACCAGCTTCTGAGTCCTTTGGATCCTGCAGCACCCTACATGGGATGAAGGCTGGGTGAATTCTTTCTGCAGTACACTAGCACGAGTTGGTTTTCCTGAATACAGACACCAGTGGGTGCTGAGCAGGTAGGCACCACCAAGCCCTTCCTGTATTGCTGACAGAATTATGGATACTCCCGGGTGTGAATGAGCTGGTGCCGGGCCAGGCTGAAGGATCGGATGAAGATTTTCTCATACTGAGAGCACTGATGTGGTTTCTCCCCCACATGGATGCGCTGGTATTGGGCTAGGCTGAAGGAGCGGCTGAAGCTTTCTCACACACAGAGCACTGATATGGTTTCTCCCCTGTGTGGATGCGCTGGTGCTGGGACATGCGGGAGGACTGGGTAAAGCTCTTCCCACACACAAAGCACTGATATGGCTTCTCCCTTGTGTGGGTGAGCTGGTGTTTGACCAGGCTGGAGAAGCGGGTGAACCTCTTCCCACACACAGAGCACTGATGTGGCTTCTCCCCTGTGTGGATAAGCTGGTGTTGTGCCAGGTGGGAAGAGGAGGTGAAGCCTTCCTCACAATCAGAGCACTTATGTGGCTTGTTCTCCATGTGGATGCTGTCAGGCTGGCTCAGGTGTGGGGACTGGGTAAAACTGTTACCATACTCAAACTGCTGGTATAGCTCCTCTGTTGCATGCATGTGCCTGTGCTTGACCAGGCTGGAGGGCTTCCTGGGGTTTTTCCCAGACTTGGTGTAGTGATTTGGCTGCTTCCTCCTCTGCATGCACTGGTGTTGTAACAGGTTTTGCCAGCACATTAAGCTCTTCCTGCACTTGGTGCAGTGGTGTGTCTTCCTCCCCAAGTGGATGCTCCGAAGCTGAGCCAGGGAGGAGAAGTGGGTGAAGGTCTTACCACACATGAAACAGCAATACTGATGCCTCTTCTTGTATATGTGTTGGTTCTTGACAAGGTCCAAGGGGGACACAAAGCTCTTCTCACATTTGATGAAGTGGTGGGGGAGTTCTCCAGAATGGATCTTGCAGTGAGCAGCCAAGGCTGACAGGCAGGTGAAACTCTTCGTGCATTTGGTGCATATGTAGGTCTTCTCCACAGCATGCCTTATCTTGTGCAGAGCCAGGAGCGAGGGGCAGCTAAAGCTTTTACTGCACTCAGGGCAGGGGTGGGCTCTCCCCCTAGGCTTGGTGGTGAGCTCCTGCTCCCCTCTTGGGCCATCTCCACTGGCGGTGTTTGGATGCAGTCTCTCTCTCCAGGGGAACTCTGCCTTGTGGTTCTTCAGGTCTCTCAGCTCCACAAATTCTTCCCTGCACTCAGGGCTCTTTCTGGCTTGTGTCCCTTCTCCACTCTCATGCCCAACTGGAGATGGTACCTGAGTCTGCTACATTCTCCTTCTGCTTGTGGGGCTTCCCCTGACTGGTGTGCCATTGCTCCTTCTCAGGTCTCTGCAATTGCAGCTCACCCAAATACCCTGGGGATGTCCACGCTGGCTCCAGGTATGCAGACCCTTCCACAGAAGCCCGCTCCTCAGCTCTGCTCAGCAGCCAGGCACCTCCTGCGTGGGGAAGAGAAACTTCAGATTAGTCCCTACCCTGCAGGCAAAGGCTAAACACTGTCATTCCTTCTGCTGGGGTGGGCCTCTGAGCAGGACTGGATATTGCCACCTATTTCCTTAAGAAAACAAAGTCTTCCTTCCAAACCCCAAGCTCTGTGCGTGAGGAAGGGGCAGGTCCCTGTGCCATGCTAACATTCCCTACTTGGTGGATTTCAGAGCCATATTCCCAGGGTTTCTGGCCCATCTGTCAGCTCCCACACCTCAGACCCTGCTGGGGCAAACACATGTAGGACATGTGCATCAGAACAGTATATGAATGGCTTCATGCTCAAATGGACTGAGGATGAGACAACAAAGGATCTATTGAAAGGAAGAATGAGGATTTCTAAGGGCTGCTATATCCCACAGCACAAGTGGGTCCAGGGAGAGATGATGCCAAGCACCCTACCTGAATGGGCTCACATGCTCTAGAAGCCAAAGTGCATCTGTGATATTTCTCTCTCGTGCTTGCCCTTGATCTCTGGCAGTCCTGAGAGCAGCATCTGGGTACAAGGGAAAACAACTCTGTGGTGGATTTCTGGGGCTTGTCAGCAGTCATGGGTGTTTTGGGAACTCTGCTATACATTGCACCAGCTGCTTCTGTGGTGCACACAAGTTCTGCTTGCTAGAAAAAGCTAATGTGTTTCATCCCTCCTCCATCCCAGGGAGGATGAGGATTTAGAGCTGTGGCTTTCTTTTCTGAGAAAAGCAGAGCTGTGTTTTCTACCCATATCCAGGGAAAGGTCTGGTGCAGGGAATGAGCCCATGGAGCTTTCCTCTGCTAATGAGGCCCAGGTGGCCTGCATGTCACAGGAATCTGGACAAAGGCCTTGGCATGAACCTGCATGTGGACTCTGTTCTGAGTCTCAGGCTATGTGAATCTCTGGGGCCCTGAAATGAAATGGAATTGGAAGTATTCACTTCTTCCTATAACATGTAATCTTGTGGATCCCACTCACCCCATGGAGCCACTTAATCTAGCCTGAGACCATGGTTAAACATTTCCTGGTTCCCAGGTCAACCTGACCAAAAGAAACCAGGCAGAGCCCTAGCCTCTCACTTGCCCAACAGTAACAGCAACACAGAGCATCTGCATACCATGCTGATTTCCAGGGGGGGCCATAAATTCCATCCTGGCGTGGGAGAGGGTGCTAGAGAGGTCTGGCTACCTTGGACTAGGGAACAAGCTGTTATAATGGGAAGTGAAAATGGAAATATGAGATCATGGTATCCAAGGGAAACCAGATCTTTGCCTAAAAATTGAAGCAGCAAACTCTATTTCCCCCCTTAACAACTGTAATTAAGGGGAGAAGAAAGGAACAGTTGCTTGTCTCCACAGCCTTGAATTTCAGGGAGTGGGAATCGCACCTGCCAGGACACATTACAAGATAAGCTATTTTAGGTCAGCGCAGAGCAGGCCCCCTGTCCGTCTGGGGACGGGACTTGGGTGGAGGGGGCTGCCCCAACTGACCTGGCAGCAGCTCCTCTGACCTTGAGATTTCCCCACCGTCCTCATCCTCACAGACCCACAGCTCCACCTCTCCTTGCTGGATGCGGCAGATTAAGTCAGGCGTGGGACCTCAATATCCTGTTTGGGGCAGTGGCTAAAGAGGGTTTGTGACTGTGTACTGGAGGGACAAGAACAAACCAGAATTTGGGAATGGATCCCTTCAACTGAAGGATTCTATTAGGTCCCTGAAGGACAAGAGAGAATGGGCATTTAGGATGAAAGAGATAGCACTGCAGGGAGAAGCTTTCAACAGATGATGGTCCTTGTCACCGAGGTAGTGGAGGGATGCTCACAGGAAACAAAGTACAAACCACTCTGAATTATAAAAAAGGTTGGAAACTGACAGTCACGAGGGACAGGGGTGCAGGTGATGATGCAGTGATGTGTGAGGTACTAGAAAACAGAACAAAATTAGGAGACATTGGACACACTTATGGATGAAGAATATCCAGTGATGGAGCCCGGGCTGAGAATCTCCTGCCCCTGCTGCCTGGCTGACAGAACAAATTTGCTCCAAATTGGCTATCTACGTGTGCCTGGTTGTACAGTAACTACTCTGAAGTTAATCTGGTACCTCCATTTGCAGGTAGCAAATTAACCACCGAGTAGACCAATTTACTGTGCAGTAAGAGTCTGAACATGAAGATGATGACACTTACTGCACACTAAATTGACCAACTGTGCACACAGTGTCTCATGTGGATGCACTCGCTGTAAATTAAAGTTAGAATTCCAGGGGAGAGTGCAGAGCAAATGAGGAGCGTAGTAAACTGAAAATGGGTAAACAGAAGAGGTGCATACCTAGTCAGCAGAAGATCCTGAAACAGGCTGGGAATTAGTGTTTTTCATCTTGAAAATGAACAAGATAACAGATTGGGGGTGAAAGGTGACTAATATTATATCACATTTCTTGTTCAAAGAGATAGCTAGTAAATACCAATGTACCAATGACTGGAGAACAGTTACTTAGCCACTCCTTGCAAAAGGTAAGGAAAAAATTATTGCAGCTAGACTCAAGAAGACCACTAACACGAGTAATAATCAGTATGTTTTTAGAAGTGTGCAGAAATCCTCAAACATACTCAAGAGAATTACAGAAAAGAATAAAAACCTCTATATGGTCTTTGTTCAGCTAGAAAAAGACTTTGAAAACTTCCCTAGGGAAGTCCTTTGAGGGAAGTGGAGGGGGGGAAAAAGCATCAGAAAAACAAATTGACCCAATAAAAGGTCAATCTCAACCTCCACACAAGCCAGAACAAACTCTTATGTCAGAGATCCTTTAGAAGTGAAAACGGGTTTTCGTTAAGCCCTGCACCGAGCCCAGCTCTTTCTATCACAGTGATGGATGTCAAACATGCAGAAGGAGTTTAGGAGGAGGACAAGGAAACATCTGAGAATGGCAGTGTGAGCTTGAGAGCACAGGTCTCAAAGCAAGTACAGCAAAGCCAGACTCAGGGGTCTATGGAGATGAAGATGTTAGGAAGGACGGTGGGCAGAAGCTTCCAGTGACCCCTTGCTAGAAGTACCTGGGCTCCATCACGTGTACACACGTCACTAAAGAAAGAGGTGAGGAAATGCAAAATCCATGCTGTAGCAGCCTAGGCTGATAAGACTTCCATTAACTTCTGCCTGGTAAGAACCGAAGGAGGAGAAAGAGGATTGAGACATCCAGCATGCTTGGATTCTTATATGTGTTTGGACAGGAGACGCTAGGCCAAAGAGGGAGGAAATCAGAATAATTCTACAAGGAAGAGCTGTCAGTCAGTTTTTATGGATGATGAATTAGAGATGATGTGAATATGCTGAGAAGGCAAAAGGGAGATCATGTTGCCAAGAAACTGCTGAATATGGAAGCACCAGGAGTTACAATAGAGAAGACTCAAGGGAAGACAGCTGAATCAAATGAAGGAGGATATAACAACAGGAAATATGAGAGAGGCCTGATCATTGACAGAGCACTGGGGAGACAGTAGATTTAACCACCAGCCAAAAGTTCATGAAGCTTGAAAAACACGGAGAAAACAATACACTTCGGAGTTCACGTAGCACTAGGGATAAGCAAGAACCAGAGCTTTACCCAGGGAAACAAAGCCTCAGTAATTTCTCAGCATCTGGTCCCGGTAAAGTACCTTGTCTTCATCCTCCAGCAGCTCCCACTCCTTCCACATGAAATGAAGAGCCACATCCTTAAAGACATCTCAGAGCTGCAGTCACAAGCATTACACCATCAGTATCTTCTGTTCCAGCTCCTTCCAGACCCTACAGTCCTATCTATGTGTACGTACTACGTACTACAAAGTTTTGCAAGCTTAGTCTTGACAGGTAGGAGTACACAATTCCCTATTATTCAGCTGTCATGTAGTGTGGATATGGCTGTGGATATAGGAGTTAATGTTTCCGCATTAGCTCATCTCATCCAGGGAGATGATGCAGCTAATTATTGGCATAAGGTTCTACCCCACTGGAGACTCTGTAGTGTAGATGCTTCAAGTCATCTTAGGGAAGCTGTTTCCATGGCAGTAACTGCAGCGAAAACCACTGCATAGAGGACCACAAGAATTTATCCTTTTCCACCAGATACCAACCCAGAAAACTCCAGAGCCTGGCATAGTGATGTCAAGAGTTTCTCTTTGCTTCCCAGGTGGCTTCGGGGTGGCAAGCTAAGAGCCCACAGTCTGGGGTGTGACTGGCTAGCCCCATACAACACAGGGTACCCCTCACCCCTGATGTTGTCTCAGTTGAGCAGGGGTTGCTGCAGATCTTTCTGCTATGTCTGACTGAGAAATAGAAATGAAGGGAAGGGGAAGAAGGAGAGGCTGCAAGGGGCAAAGTGGATCTTCAAAAGCTGTGACATGTTTGTGCAGCCTGGACTCAGCCAAACAAGTTCAGAAAGAAATGAAAGAAGAAATGTGGTTAGCAAGCTCCAGGAATTGTCATATTGCAGTCTCTGGAAATGGAATAAAAAAGTTAAATGCTGAGCTGGGTGTGTGGGTTGATTAGCATCTGGAGCACAGCTTCCCCATCATGCCGTGCTCCCCTGCTTCGCTGATCCCAGAATTCACTGCAGTCTCGGCTTCAGGCTTTCTGTTCTCCATCTCTCATGTAAATGAATGGTCATCTGTTCCCATCTCAGATGCAAATGAGACCTAGGGCAGCTGTTTCACTCTTGTCACCCTTATCTGGAGGGTTTTAGGTGTGTCTCTCCCTGCATCTTAATCAGTTTCTGTTTAGGTGGGGGGGGGGAAGGGATTTCATAGTTTCATAGTTTCTAGGGTCGGAAGGGACCTGAGTAGATCATCTAGTCTGACCCCCTGCCATGGCAGGAAAGAGTACTGGGGTCAAACGACCCCAGCAGGATTCTTTGTGAGTCAGTCAGTCTGCGTCCTGTGTCAGGGTTCCCCAAGAACATGGAGCTGACAGGTAACACTACTACAGCTAGCTTTCATCCTAAGCACCCACTAGATACACCGTTCAAAGCCCAGCTCTATGCTACAACACTATCTGCTTCCATACCTCCCATCTACCACAATGCATGCCTTCAGGGCTTGGAGCAGAGAATCCTACAATTAGAAAACAATCCCAAAACTGCAGTCACTAAAAGCAACAGAGCCAGACTCAGAACTTGCTCCAACCTCCTGCCTGGGAAACAAAGACAAAAAAGTGCTACTGCTAATGTCACCTACAGCCCCCACCTCAAAAACCTGCATACGTCATTACCTCAACCCCACAACTTCAAATAGCCTCTCTAACAGCAGGCTACCTAACTCGCATTTTCACCAGGGCACCAGGCCTTGCAATGGACCCAAACTGTGTTCCTTCCTTAATGCACACCACACCATCGCTGAACCAAATAATATGGATTACAGCAGCTCAGGGCCACGCACCTCAAACTCTACCATTCTCATACAAGCTGGCCCCTGCTTCCAGTGCCCCTCTGGTATCTGCACTGGCAGACGGTGCAATCCCGATATAAAAGGATGAATGAATGCCGAAGCAACATCAGGTCCAGGAAGACACAAAGGCTTTAACCTCCTTGGGACATTCCATTCCTGGCCTTAGAGTAGTTGTTTTTAGACCAAAACCAACTTGAACATGGACTTGTGCAACAAGAAATCATCCACAGGCTGGATTGTGTGAGGTATAGTCTAAATAGGAACTAGGGATTCTTATTTAATTACAGAGATAAGCTTGTGTCTCCTTTGTGTGTGGGGGGGTCTTTACTTATTTTCCAGTTTCCCAGCAGTCTCCCCACTGCCACCTCCAACTCCCCTCCCATTTGGTATTCAAAAGAATCTCTTGATAGTCTGACCCTCTACTAAAGGTCCTTTCATTACATCTGAGAAATGAGCTTGGGCTCGCAAAAGCATCTGCTGTGCCTCTCTGATTCACTTAGTTTGTAAGATGCAAATCTAACCTCCCCTCTGATTGGCCTAAGACTGACACAGATGTCTAACAGCCAGGTGTGCTGCCTGCCCATAAGGCTGCTCAGAAAAGACCCTGCTGGCATCACCTGCAGAGACCCTCTATGCTCTGCAGGCTAGGCTAGGCTGGAGGGGACTTGCTGGGTTCAGTTGTAGAGACCCTTGCCTCATGCTTCCTGGTACAGGTGCCACAGTGTACCCAGAGGGGCTCTTCATTTTCATGCCTTTAAATGTTCTATGTGATTGATCCTTAGAGGCAGCTGAGGCAGCACTTCTAGAGGTAGAGGGAGATTTGGCTCCATGGACTCTGGCCAGGCTTTTCAGGACCAACAACCCTGCTTATCTGTACTTAGGAGTGAGGTCCTGCTACTGCCAGCTTCATGTGGTTGCAGCCTCTATCACCAGTGAAGCGTCCTCTCATCACTCTTCACTTCTCTCTATTACCCCAAATTCTTCCTGGCACCCTTGGTTCCTCCCTTACTTCTGCTCCAGCTTCAGTCTCACCCCAAAATGAACCTGCTGCTTTGCTTACCTCCAAGCTTTCCCCCTGCTTTGGAGGCATGCCTTGTCTCTTCTGCAGTTGGCCCCACTCAGGTGCCAGGAAGCCCATGTCTCCCATTCTCGCTGGGGAAGTCCACCACAGCGCTGGGATTATAGGCACCTCCTCAAAAGGCTTCTTATCAGCTCTACTAAGGGTCCCTGTGTGTGTAGGGTAGGGAAGAAAATGCTTACGTTGGCCTGATGCTGCTGGCATGGGGAAAGTCCTGCTAATCTGCATTAACCTACAACTAAGGCAGCTAGAGGCATCAATGTGTGGAAGGGGGGTGAGAAGGAATAGTAATAATCCCAGAGCCCTTGTTAAAACATGTCCACCAGCATAAAGCTGGACTTGAGATCCAACCCCTGTCCCAGTGCAGGGTGGTGATCAAAACACTGTGTCAGAACCTGCAGGGACATCGCTCCATGGGAGAGACGCTGCAGGGATGCTGGTGTGATGTCACCATGCACATGTTAAGGGGAGGGAGAGGGAGAAATGCAAGGTCAGTCTTCTTCAGGGCATGTGAAATGCTTCTGGGGCACTGGGAGAACAAGAAAAGCTGAGTGGTTGGAGCACTTAATCTATCAAAACGGTGTGGCAGAGAGATTTATCCACTGATGGCGCCTCCTGCTGCTAGAAAGGGTAAAATCACTAGTCCTTACTTGCTCCTGGGGATGG
The DNA here is from genome assembly GCF_052110815.1 of Crocodylus siamensis. Lineage (NCBI taxonomy): Eukaryota > Metazoa > Chordata > Crocodylia > Crocodylidae > Crocodylus > Crocodylus siamensis. The sequence goes on from NC_143400.1 coordinate 20,741,981, forward strand.
ACTTTGTCCGGGGCACCAGCCTAAGAAACTTTCGTCTGCTGACCAGTCCTACGTCTCCTCTGTTTTAGGGAACCTGCAGCAGGACAGAGGCATGGGGTTAACTGTATGTGACCCAGCCAAATGTCTGGCAATAGGGAATAACCCATTGCCCTGACATGAGCACCAGCATTTATTGGGCACAGAGGGCTCCCAGGGGCACAAGAAAGGGATGATTAGAACATTCACAGATGATCAATTAAATAATTGATTGTTACCATGGTAGCACAACAAGGCCCAACCAAGATGAAGCCTTTCTGCTGGAAGTGCACACTTGAAAGATCAGGGGCCCCCACCCTGGGTGCTGCCCCCCTCATAGAGATCAGAGCTCTGTCCTATCCCAGCCACGTGCTTATAAGTGGCTCTGCCACAGGCAGGGGCAGACATTTGAGCCTCTCATCCTGAATGCAGGACAGCCACTCAGGCACCCAGACCCATGCCCTGGCCGGCATCCAGCACCTGACCTGCCACTGGCTCCTTGGACCTGTTCAAGACGTAGGACACTACTGTATGGTATGCACTGCTATGCGTCTCACCTGACAGCACTTCATTTAAACATAAGACCTCACTCCCATCCCTGTTTTCTTTTTATTTGTCCATGAGAATCAACTGATCTTCATCCAATAGCCAACCCTAACAACAGGCGGATGAACCATTGCTTTGTGGGTATCAAGTCCATATTAACCTTATAAATCAAATAGGCTGGTAAGCACCTGACTCCCAGTCAGGTGGGGTCTCCTCTCTGAGGACATGATGCATCTTGTCCTGAGGCCCTGGGGTTTCCCTCTGTCCTGCCTCCTCCAGAGACATGTCTGTAGGATGGGCGTTTGGCTGCACCAGCCTGAAATCACCAGGTTCCTGCAACACCCCAGTGGGCTGCATCTTGTTTGTGGACCTGAGGATGAGAGATGTTACTGGGGAGCCGAGAACTGGGAGAGATGGGGTAGAAAGGAACATCCCCCAGGCACATGGAGATGAGGACGGCAGCACGGGGGACTGGGGTGAAATGAACCCTCTCACCTGCAGCTTCTCATCCTCCGCCTGCCCCGCCTGCAGCCCCTCGGCCAGGGCCACGGCCTGGGCGCAGGTCTCCACGCCGCGCCCCCACTCCCAACACCGCATGCCCCGCGGCAGGATGGCCAGGAACTGCTCCAGCACCACCAGCTCCAGCACCTGCTCCGGGCTGTGGCGCTGCGGCTCCAGCCAGCCCCGGCACAGCTCCTGCAGGCGGCTGCACGCCTCCCGCGGCCCCGCCGCCTCCCGGTAGCGGGAGGGCCTGGAAGCACCGGCACCAGGTCTCGGGGGTGGGGAGTGTGGCAGGAAGTCACCTTTGTTTCTCCCCAAACATCTGTGCTTGTTGACAATGTGATGAGGATGGGCCCAGCAGAGGAGACCACACCCTTACCCTGTCTCTTTAGGTAACCTGAGCTGGCTGCATTCCTGAGGGAGGAGGAAACCTGCTCCCTCTGCCTACGTGACTGGCATCACCTACCTGGGTGAGGGGCATCTACCTGGTGGGCTGGAGTCTGCCTAGCAACAGGTGATGTATTTTAAATTGGTTGGCCGACAGCCAGCAGGAGCTGGCCTCCACTGGACCAGGTGAGCCAGGTCACAGGGGCTATACAAGTTAAGACTGCCCAGGAGGAGGGGGCAGCAGCCATGCGGGGGACTCAGACATGGAGAGGCGCTTTACCATCTGAAACTGGCTCTCTCCCCCATAGCTCATGAGCAAGGAGCAGCCTGCCTCCAGAGGGAATCGCCAACAGCCTCGGGATGATGCTTGTGAGTAAACTACTCGAGACCCGGTTAGACATCTAGCTGGCAGTAATGCAGATGCGTGATCAAAAGGCTACCTCAGCCAGACTGTTATGCTCGATGGGATTCCTATGACATTGCTCTATCTTGTACCTTATTCTCACCCTACCCCTGCGATCAACACAGCTCTCCTCTGTGACAGGTGTAGGAGACTTATTGAGGGTGGGTCTAAGTTATGCCCAAGAGGCCCCTTGGGTCTGCGGACTAAGGGAGACTTTCCTTTTTGGCCCCCGACTTGGGGAAGTGCCCCAAGTGCCTGTACTGGGTTTCCCGAGGACACAGAGCTTGAGCGGGTCCCCCCTCGGGGCGGTGGCAGCGACGTTCCCCACGGGCTAGCGACTGCTCCAGGAAGGGGGTCGGCCAGACGCGAGGCGCCCCGGGGAGGCTCTCGGAGCCGGGAAGGTGGTCGGGCGCAGGAGCGCCCCCTGCTGGCCCGCCACAGGGAGGTCGTGCCCCGGGCCGCCGAGTCCCGCTGCCCCTCCCGCCCCCGGTCTCCGGCGCCGCAGACATCTCCTGCCCCGGGACACGGCTCCCCCCGCCGCACGGCGAGCGCTGCCGGCTCGGGCCCGGCCTGTCTGCGGGGAAGGAGACCCGGGCCCGGCCCAATGCCGACACCCAGCGCAGCGCACGCGCGTCCTCCTCCCCCGGCCCGGCCCGAGGCACACGGCTCCCCCGCCAGCCTCCCGGCCCGGCCCGCGCCAGCTGGTAGCGGCACATGCGCAGTGAGCCCCGCTTCCGAGAGAAGGGCTGGGTGTCTGCGCATGCGCCCTGGGCAGAGTGGGGTGGGGCAGTTGACGCGGAGGGCGGCCGTAGAGGAGCCAGTGCGCAGGCGCTGCCGGGCAGCTGTTGGGGGAGCTTGGCGGGAGCGGCGCGGGGCGTTGCTGGGACGTGCCGGGACCGGGCTCGGCTCGGCTCGGCTGGGGGCTGCAGCTGCGCCCCCGCCCACGTGTCGGGCAGCAGCGTCACCTGGGGGCTGCCCTTTGTGGGGGGGTGACGGTTCCGTGTCCCCATCGGCTGGTAAGCCCTGTGCTGGCTCCTGTCCCACAGGTGCCCCACGCCCGAGCGGAGGCAGAGCAGGAGCCCGGGCCCTCCTGGGGCAGGGAATGGCGACTGTGCTGGAGCCGGTGGCAGCCGTGCGCCTTTCCCTGCACAGCCCCAGGGCAGCCCGAGGGGACGCTGGGGGAGCAGGACCTGAGAGGTCTCCAGGCAGGAAAAATCCCTCGTGTCTCCCAGGCTGGAACCACAGGGGCGGCCCCGAGGTGGTTGGCACTGCAGCAAGCCACGCAGCAGGTGGGGGAGGAGATGGTCCAGTGCAGGGGGATCCGGGAGGTGAATCAGGCCGTGCAGCCCCGTTCTGCAGCAGCATGGCCCTCGGAGACCCCCCCGGCCCCGAGACGTGGCGCCGGCGCTTCTGGGCCCTCCGCTACCGGGAGGCGGCGGGGCCGCGGGAGGTGCGCAGCCGCCTGCAGGAGCTGTGCCAGGGCTGGCTGGAGCCGCAGCCCGGAGCAGGTGCTGGAGCTGGTGGTGCTGGAGCAGTTCCTGGCCATCCTGCCGCGGGGCATGCGGAGCTGGGAGTGGGGGCGCGGCGTGGAGACCTGCACAGAAACAGTGACTCTGGCCGAGGGGTTTCTTTTGAGGCAGGTGGAAGCTGAGAAGCTCCAGGTGAGAGCATTTCACCCAGATCATCAATGCTGCACTCCCCATCTCCATGTGCTTGGGAGGTGTTCCCTCCCCGCCAGGGCCCTTGTCTTTAAACATGTTGCCTTGACTGCTTTAAAGAGCCAAGTGCCTAGAGTGTGATAAGCTGGGCCAGGGCAGTCACATGGGCTCCTACATCCGCAGCTACACCCACATCATGCATCTGAAAAATGGAGGATTTTGCACCCCTGCCTGGCATGGCCTAGCCTTGCAGATGGTTACAGTGCAGAGGAATTCCAGAGAGGGCTGTGGGGGCAGAAGGCAGCTGAATAGGAGATACTGATAGGGTAACACTTGTGACTGCAGCTCCAGGAGGCCTTTGAGGACGTGGCCGTGTATTTGACACAGGAGGAGTGGGAGCTGTTAGAAAATGAAGACAAAGGGCTTTACTGGAGCCAGATGCTGAGAAACTACCAAGCCCTTGTTTCCCTGGGTAAGTCTGTTTCCTCCTTGTCCCTGGAGTCATTAATGCTCTGACATTTATTATCTTCTCTCTGTGTCCAGGCAGTTTCATCCTTGCAAACTCTTGGCTGTGCTTACTTGGAGATCTGTGTTCCCAAGCTCACTCTGCCATTCTCAAAAGTTTTCTTGTCCTCCTCCTTAAATCCCTCTGTTTCAAATGCCTGTCACTGTGTTGAAAAGAAGTGGGCTTAGTACAGGCCCTAGTGAAGAGCAGTTTTAATTTCCATAGGATCTCTGATGCACAGGGGCTTGTTTTGGCTTTTGTAGGGCTGGGGTACTTACCACCAGAAAAGCAAGCCAACTTTGTAGGAGCTTTCTTTTCCCTCCGGTTAGACCAAAGAACTTCCTTAAGGAAGAGTTCCAACTCTTCTAGCTCAGCAAAAAAACATATTGACCAGTTCTACATTATGGGCTTTTTACATATGGTAAAAGGTTTCTCCTTTTGTCCATATCCAGGACTCCCAGGACCTTTGTTTTAAACCCTGCAGTATTTCCCAGCCTGTGTGCTCATCTCCCCTTGTGAGATGATGCTCCCTTTGAATGAGATGAGTATTTTTGTTGCCACTACAATTCTTATAAAAGAATCCCTCCCTGTGTGTGCCCTTCTGGTGAATTACCCTCTGTGCCAGAAAAAGAGTCTTATAGTGAGCCATCTGTCTTTGATTCTGTTCACTGCCACAAGTCCTTGCTTTAAACCTTAACTGAGAAGAAACTCATTTCCACTCCTTTGCCTGGAGTTGCACTGATAAGACAGATGTTATCCAGCCCTCACCGTATCAAATCTCTTGAGTTTGGTACCTAGTAAATAGTAAAAGGTTGACCTTCCTATTTTCTAGCACATCAAGGGCACATCTGTGGATCACTGCATCTCCATCCCTGTCCTTGGAGACTGTCAATCTCATGCCCCTTTTTTCTGTCTTGGAGTGGTTGGACTTTGTTTCCTCTGACCATTCCCCCTGCAACCTGGGTGACAAGGACTGTCATCTATTGAAGGCTTCTCCCTGCAGCACCTTCTCTTTCATCCTAAATGTCCACTCCTGCTTGTCCTTCAAGGCCACAGTAGAATCCTTGAGTTTGTTGGATCCATTCCCCAAATCTCCTTTGGTTTATTTTGCGTCCAGTACCCAATCACGAACACTCTTTAACCACTGCCCCAAACAGGATATTGAGGTCCCACACCTGACTTAATCTGCCGCATCCAGCGAGGAGAGGTGGAGCTCTGGGTCTGTGATGATGAGGACAGTGGGGAATTCAAAAGGTCTGAGGACCTACCACCAGGTGAGTTTTGGCTGTCCCCTTCCCACAACTCACCTTTTAGAAATGCTCCATGCCCAGAGTGACTGGGGGATGGAATCTGCAGGCATGTCCTGCACTGGCCTTCCAGGGTGCTGACTTCAAATAGCTTATGCTGTAGTGCGTCCAGGCAGGTATTGTTCCCATGCTCTGGAATTGAAAGCTGTGGAGAAAAGCAACTGTTCCCTTCTTCTCTGTCTAACTACAGCTGTTAGGGGACAATCAAGCTTTATGTTTAGGCACAGATCTGATTCCCCTGGGATACTGTGATCTTAAATTTCTGTCACCACTTAACAGTGTAAGAGCTGATTCCCCAGGCCAAGGTAGTCATGCCATTCTTAACACCCTCTCTCAGTGCATGATGGGATATATAGTCCTATCCCACCCCCATGGAAATCAGCGTGGTTGGCAGAGATTCAGTGTAGCTATTATTGTTAGATGAGAGAGAGCCTGGGGATCTGGCTGATTTCTCCTGGCCAGGTGAACTTAGAGCCCAGGAAATGTTCATGCATGGTCTCAGGCTGCCCCAGACTGGCTGGGGTTCACAAACCTTCATGTTGTGGGAGGAAGTGAATCCTCTATGGCTTGCATCTTTCCGTCTTGTCCCTGTGGCTCTGAGTCTCACAGAGCCTGAGACTCAACACAGTCCATGTGCCGGCTCATGTCAAGACCTTTGTCCCCCATGAGGATTCTGGTGACATGGAGGCCACTTGTGCCTCATCCATAGAAGAAAAACCCACAAGCTCATTTCCTGCCCTAGGCCTTTCCCTGGAAGTAGGTGGAAAGCAGAGTCCTGCTCCTTTGAGAAGATGAACCCACAGCTCTCCATTCTCTCCTCCAAGAACTCTTCTTGGAGGAAGGAGGGGTGAAACACATTGGCTTTTTCTACCAAGCAGAAGCAGGACTTGCATGTCCCACAGAAGAGGCTGAACCAATAGAAGGCCATGCTCCCCACACCTCTGACTGCAGACAAGTCCCAGAGATCTACCACTGGGCTCTTTGCTCTTGTGCCACATGCTGCTCTCAGGACTGCCAGAGATCAAGGGCAAGCACAGGAGAGCAGTCATGCCAACGCACTTTGGCTGCTGTAGCATGTCGGCTGAGCCAGGGGAGGGCACAGCATCACTGCATCCTGGACCTACTGTTGCTGTGGAATAGAGCAGCTTTTAAATTCTCATTCTTCCTTTAAATGGATATTTCTGATCTCCTCCTCAGCCTGTTAGAGCAAGAAGCCCTTTAGGTCCACATATCCCATGTGGGTTTTTACCAGCAGTGTTTGAGGTGATGGGGGTGAGAGGTGGGACAGAAACCCTGAGAGTCTCTGGCTCTGAACTCCACCAAGTAGGGAACCATACGCTGTCACAGGGACCCTGCCCCTCCCTCACCTCCAGCCCTTGGGGTTTGGCAGGGAGACCTTGTTTTCTTAAGGAAGCCCAAGTGGCAAGGTCCAGTCCTGCTTGGAGGCCCATCCCAGCAGATGGAATAACAGTGTTTGCCCTGTACCAGCAGGCTAGGTGCTGACCTGGAATTTCTCTGCCCTATGCAGGAGGCACCTGGCTGCTGAGTGGAGCTGAGAAGCAGGTTCCTGAGGAAGAGCCTGCAAACCTGGAGCCACCCCAGGCTCCCACAGGGAGTTTGGACAAGATGGACTCCATGACTCCCAAGGAGGACCAATGGCACAAGAGTCAGGGTAGGTCCCGAAAGGAGGAAAAGAATGTAGCAGTGAGTCAAGTGTCGTCTGCACTTGAGCATGAGTGAGGAAAAGGGACAGAAGCTAGAATCAGTCCTAGGTGCATGGAAGAATTTGTGGAGCTGAAGAACCATGAGGCAAAACTGCAGGGGAGAGAGACCCTGTGTCCAAGCCAACCCTGTATCCAGTTGATACAAGGGAAGCAGGAGCTTGGTGCCAAGCCCAGGGGGATTACCCAGCCCTGCCCTGAGTGCAGGAAAAGCGTTAGCTGCCCCTCACTCTTGGCTCTGCATGAGATAAAGCATGCTGGGGAAAAGTCCCACATTTGCACCAAGTGCGGGAAGAGCTTCACCTGCCTTACAACCCTGGCTGTTCACTGTAAGATCCATTCTGGAGTGATCCCTCACTGTTTCACCAAATGTGAGATGAACTTTGTGTGTCCCTCAGGTCTGGGCAAGCACCGACATGTGCAGAGGGGAAAGTGTCAGTACTGCTGTGTCCCATGTGGTAAGACCATCACCCATTTATTTTCCCTGACCACCAGAATATCTGCCTGCATAGGAAGATGCACTGTTGCACCAAATGCAGGAAGAACTTCGTCTGCAGGCAAGGCCTGTCCCAGGACCAGTGTGTGCAGAGTGGGGAGCAGCCACTCCACTGCACCAAGTGTGGGAAGGCCTTCGGGCATCCCTCCAGCCTGGCCAGGCACAGGTGTATGCACACAAAGGAGAAGCCACATCAGTGTTCTGAGTGTGGGAAGAGCTTTACCCACCCTTCCTTGCTGGCCCTGCATCAGCGCATTCACACAGGGGAGAGACCACGTCAGTGCTCAGTGTGTGGGAAGAGATTTACTCGGTCTTCCCCCCTAGTCACGCACCAACGCATCCACACAGGGGGCAAGCTGTATCTGTGTTCTGAGTGTGGGAAGATGTTCACCCAGTCCTCTAGCCTGGCTAGGCACCAGTGCCTCCACACAGGGGAAAAACCACATCAGTGTTCTGAGTGTGGGAAGAGCTTTATGCAGCCTTACTTGCTGGTCCGGCACCAGCGCATCCACGCTGGGGAGAAGCCACATCAATACTCTTGAGTGTGGGAAGAGATTCACTTGGTCTTCCTGCCTCGTCGCGCACCAGCGCATCCACACAGGAGAGGCCACATTGATGCCTTGAGTGTGGGAAGAGATTCACTGACTTCTCCAGCCTGACCAAACACCAGCGCATCTACACGGGGCAGAAACCATATCAGTGCTCTGAATGTGGGAAGAGCTTCACCCAATGTTCCTACCTAGTTATGCACCAACACAGGAGAGAAGCCACATCAGTGCTTTGAGTCTGCAAAGAACTTTACCTGCTGCTCCAGCCTGGCCAAGCACCAATGCCACTAGGCTGAAGAAGCTACACAGGTGCCCTGAGTATGGGAAAAGCTTCACCCAATCCTCCAGCCTTGCCTGGCACCAGTGCATCCACACCTAGGAGCATCCATCATTTGTCCAGCAATGCAGGGAGGGTTTGGGGATTCCTAGCTGTCCAGGACCTGCCAGTGGCTGCATTCAGGCAAACAACTTCTTGCTGTTGGAGTTCAGCTAGAGTTGATATAGCCTTTGGCTTTGTAGGGCACTGAAGGACCCAGAGACTAGGCCCCATGTTTGATTGTAGGGAGGGACTAAGAGGAATCACCTGGGGCAGAAGCCAGTCCAGAAGTTGGGGGAACATGTGAGGAGATGTTCTTTGTATCAGACTTGGAGTCTGTGTCTTTTCCATCATTATCCAAAAGGAGCCAGTGCTTCTGGGGGAGAAGTGCCTTTTCAGTAGGGTTCTCTCCTCCAGACAGCTGGCTCCAAATGCACCTGGGACTGTCCTTGTCCACCTCCCAGCTTTGTCATCCCTCCTGGTCCCAGGGTCCTGGTATGTGAGTCTGTTGAGATGCAGGAAGGAGGATGTTTGTGGCTGGGGAAGCATTCCCTGCCCTCCACCTAGATCCCACCTTTCCTCCCCACCACATCACCTCTCTCCCAGACCTGCTCACGTCCATTGAGGCCTGCAAGTTTCTGCTGCTGCCAGCTCTAGACCCTGATATGTTTTGCTTCTCAGCTTCTCTAGAGTTCAGCATCTCTGTGTGCCTGCTGCTCCCCTGTGCTTCTGCCCTTCACTGCACTCAGTGTTACACAGTTTCTGCCCAGAAAGCCTAAGTAGTGAACATGGTATGCTTGTGGTTAAGCTCTGTGCCCTCTCTAGAGCTGTGAGATAGAAACTGGGGCCAAGAACTCTTTCCAGGGTAGATTTATCTGGGGCTTCCCAGCCCCTTCCCTTTGAGGATTTGCCACAGCCCCAGAGCTGTTAGAAACCCTTGGGTGAAGGAGTTGGTCACACTTTCATGATGCTGTGCAGCAAGAACTCTGCCTTTTTTGAAGGAACCTCTGGTCAGCAAGGAATAGAGTCCCTTTTCTGGGGAAAATAGGAGAGCAGGGGTGGAGGAAGTGCAGCCTGTCAGGTCCTGCCTCTCATGTGGAAGGGTGGGGGAAATATGATTATCTCCAGTGGGTGAAATGCAGCATGTTGAAATCTCTGGATAATGTTACCTGATCAGTCATATCCCAGTAGGCTGTGTCTCCTACGGAAAAAACTTGTTTCATTTCTCTTACACTTCTCCCAATAAAATAAAAGCCCCCAGAGGCATCTTGGGTATAATGCCCTGTGATTCCTGCTCCAGCTCTGACGGCTCCCCCGCCCCGCAAATAACCGAGCCTTGGGTGGGAGTGGAGAGACACTGGGCCAGCTGGACAGGCAGATTAAGAGATCTGCTTTGTTTGAGGATGCAACACTGCCTCTGCTGCTCTGACCTGGACCCACCCAGAGCTCAAACTGCCTCTACTAGAAAGAGCGACAGGACCCATGGCAGGTTAGAAACATATGAGTGCAAGTACACGCTAGACTCACATGTCCCCTTTCTCCTTCTGGTCCAGGGAAGCTTGTTGCCTTTCTTTTCTCCTCTAGGTTGTCTGTCAGCCTCAGCATCACCCTACAGCTGGGTTCCCAGGGCTGGGTTCCCAGGGCTGGATCCTGTGCAGTGAGCAATGGCTTACCTAAAAAAGATCCCTGAGGATGAGGCCATGTAGCCTCGGCACGAGCTTGGATAGCCACTAGTTGGGGGTCATCTGGGTGTCTGTGTTCTGCTAAGGGTTTTCCCAGGCTTCTGGGCTTTGTTGTTTGCCACCCACTTCTGCTTCATATCTCAGGACATTTCCTGTTTTTAAGCCTTAGAATGATAGTATCATAGAAAATTTGGGCTGCAAGAGACCTCATGAGGTCATCTAGTCCAACCCTCTCTTCAAAGCAGGACCATCCCCAACTACAGGTTTCTCCTGATTTATGCAGGTTCTCTATTTGCAAATTCATTTTTATGCAATGAGCATATTTAAACCCATAATTCATTATATGTGAGGTAAATTCATTCTTATGCGATTAGCATTGATGCTTCCCTGCCCAAGCAGGTAAGTCTGTGCAGGGAGGGGAGAGGGCTGTGGCCCCACTTGCCCCAGCCCCAGCTACAACAGCCCCGGGAGCAGCCGCCACCAGCTGCCTGTACCAGGGCACGGTGCAGCCCAGTGGCTGCAGGCAGCTAACACCAGCCGCTCCCGGGGCTGCTGCAGCCAGAGCTGGGGTGAGTGCCGCTCTCTTCCCTCTGCTCTGCTGCCCTGTGCAGCCCTGGGACTGGCACCCATCCCCCGCCCCTTCCCTAGTCCCAGCCTCCCTCTTTCACTACCATGGGAACATATACCTATTTGGTACATTGTAAAGTGGGTTTGCTTCATGCAAATTCGATTCATGCCCATTCTCTGGAAATGCACGTACAGCATAAATTGAGGGAAACCAGAAAGGCTCAGCCCAGGTCAGTGCCAAGATACCCAATGCCTCCAATGCAGATGACACCAAGCTGGAAGGAGTAGTAGATATACTGGAGGGTAAGGTCAGGATTCAGAGAAATGTAGATAAATTGGAGAATAGGACCAAAAGAAATCTCATGAGGTTCAATAAAGACAAGTGCAAAGTCCTGCACTTTGCACTTGTAACATCCGTCATTCCAGGCAGGCAAGGCTTTGTCTTGCTGGATGTTAAAAATCTCCAAGGATGATGATTCCATAACCTCTCTGGTTAACCTTTTCCAGAACTTTGCTTCCATACTAGTGAAAACATTTTCTTAATAGCTGGCCTAAACTTCCCTTGCTGCAATTTGAGAGCGTTGCTCTTTGTTCTGTCATCTGCAACCATTAAGAACAGTTTAGCGCTGTCCTTTCTGAAACCACCCTTCAGCTAGTTGAAAGCTGCTATTAAGTCCCCTCTCCACCTTCTCTTCCGCAGACTAAATATGCCCAGTCCATAGATTCATAGACATTAGGGCTGGAAGGGACCCTGGAAGATCTTCGAGTCCAGCCCTCTGCCCCAGGGGCAGGAAGTCAGTAGGGATCACAGGATCCCAGCAAGATAAACATCCAAATGTCTCTTGAAGGCGTTCAATGTAGGTGCTTGAACCACCTCTGGCAGCAGTCTATTCCAAACCTTGGGGGCTCAGACAGTAAAAAAGTTCTTCCTTATGTCCGGCCTGAAATGGTCATGGAGGAATTTGTGACCGTTCAACCTTATCAACCCTAGGAGCGCTCTGGTGAACAGATGTTTCCCCAGATCCTGGTGAGCACCCCTGATAAACTTATAGGTGGCCACCAGATCACCCTTGAGCCTGCGCTTTTCCAGGCTAAAGAGCCCCATGGCTCTCAGGCTCTTGTCATAAGGTCTGTTTTCCTGCCTTCTGATCATGCGCGTGGCTCTCCTCTGCATTCTTTCAAGCTTCTCCACATCCTTTTTGAGTTGTGGAGCCCAAAACTGGATGAAGTGCTCCAGCTGCGGCCTCACCAAGGCCGAGTACAAGGGGAGAATGACGTCCCGGGATTTGCATAAGAAGCATCTATGGATGCAAGTCAGCGTTTTGGTCGCTTTACTAGCCGCAGCATCGCATTGCAGGCTCATGTTCATTTTGTGGTCAATGATGACCCCCAAGTCTCTTTTGTCTTGGCCCTAGGGCAGAGTCTTGAGGGACCCACTGGTCACAGCGAACCTCGACGATTGGCCTCCATCCACCACCACCCTCTGGGTCCTACCGTGGAGCCAGTTCCCCAGCCAGTGGATCGTGGTGAGGCCAAGGCTGCAGTTTGCCAAGAGGTGATCAGGGGATACCAGATCAAAAGCTTTTTTCAAAGCCAGTATATATGACATCAATCTCTTCCCCCTTGTCCAGATGATAAGTCACCTGATCATAGAAGGAAATGAGATTGGTCAAGCAAGACATACCCACAACAAGCCCATGCTGGCTATCCCTCGGGATATTGCCATCAGCTAGTCTGTTAAGGATGGCCTCTTTGATAATCATTTCCAAGACCTTCCCCAGGATGGAGGTCAGGCTGATGGGCCTGTAGTTTGCCAGATCTACTTTCCCCCTTTCTTGAAGATCGGCACCACATTGGCCTTCTTCCAATCAGTGAGCACTTCACCTGAGCGCCACGAGCTCTTGAAGATCCGTGCCAGGGGCTGGGCTATGATGCTCACCAGTTCCTTGAGTACCCTGGGGTGTAACCCATCAGGGCTGGCTGACTTGAAGGTATCCAGCCTCTCAAGGTGTTCCTTCACGAGGTCAGCTTTGATGGAGGGTAAGGAATCTCCCTCACCCGGACCTCCCTGTCCTGTAATGGGCGGGGCCATCCCATGGGACTGGTGGAAAACTGATGCAAAGTACCATTTAAAAAGTTGGCTTGTTCCTGGGCATCAGTTGTCAGTTGTCCCATCTGGTTCAGCAGGGGTCCAATGTTGCCCTTGCTTTTCCTCCAGCTCCCCACATATCTAAAAAGGATTTTTTGTTGACCTTGATATTTGTAGCTAGCTGGAGTTCAATCGCAGCCTTGGCTTTCCTGGTTTGCTCTCTGCAGGTCCGGACCAGAGCAGAGTATTCCTCCTTGGTGGCAGTTCCAGTCCTCCATCCTTTGTAGGTCTGCTTTTGAAGATGCAGGAGGTCCGCCAGTATCCTGGAGAGCCAAGGGGGCTGCTGTGCACTTTTGCTGCCTTTCCTCTGAGACAGGATGGACTTCGCTTGCACATCCAGGATTGCTCCCTTGAGTACCAGCCACTCGTCCTGAACTCCCCTCCCCTTTGGGCTGTGGCCCTTGAGGGCCTCTCTGACAAGCCTCCTTAGCTTGTCAAAGTCAGCTTTCCTGAAGCCGAGGACTTCTGTATTACTGACTGACTTGCCAGCTTTACAGTGGTTACTGTCACCCAGCTTCCCTTCGATAGTCAGGTTGCTGATTAGGTGGTTCCCAGTTGCCAGTACCAGGTCGAGCAACGCTTCACCTCTCATCGGCCCATAGACTTCCTGTGTCAGATAGAGCTTGTCCATGCACAAGAGAAACTTTGCGACCACTTGGAATTGGCCGAGCGCTCTTCCCACGAGATGTCAGGGTAGTTGACGTCTCCCATGACAACCATGCACCGGGAGCGTGCAGCCTCAGCTAGTTCCCTGGCAAACTCCTGGTCAAGGTCTTGATCCCTTAGCCTGTCATCACAAGCCATGTCCCCCAGCTCCTGAACCATTTTTGTTGCTCTGCTGGTCTCTCTCCAATGTGTCCACATCCTTTCTGTACTGAGGGGCCCAAAACTAGGCACAATACTTCAGATGTGGCCTCAAATACTGAATAGCGGGGAATAGTCACTTGCCTTGATCTGCTGGCAACCTTCATGGATTGTAAGGCTGAAGGGACCTTGGAAGATCATCAGGTCCAGCCCCATTGGTAGGTCCCTTCCTACCAATGCAGCCCAGGATGCCGTTAGCCTTCTTGGCAGCAAGGCACACTCTTGGTTTATATTCAGCTTATTGTCCACGGTGATCCCCAGGTCTTCTTCTGCGGAGCTCTTGGTTAACCAGTCACTCCCAGCCTGCACCGGTGCAAGGGATTGTCCCATCCTAAGTGCAGGACTTTGCACATGTCCTTATTGAACCTCATGAAATTCCTTTTGGTCCTATCTTCCAATTTGTCTAGGTCTCTGTATCCTGACCTTGCCCTCCAGTATATCTACTAGGGCTGCACGAGGCTTCGGGCAGAGCTTCGGATCCAGGGAAGTTTCGGAGGCTTTGGGGGCTGAAGCAGCACATCCAGGTTGAAGCGCGGCCTCGTTTGGCTTCCCGAAGTGCTTCAGAGCCACCTCGGAGATCTGGCCATAGGGTATAATGGGCAAACAATAAAATATGTATAATTTTGTTGTTTTTTTGTCTGATTTGGATAAAGTTTTCAGGGGTGGTAGACTCTGCAGAGAGGATGAAGCCTGCCAGGTTTAAAGAAAATCGGTGCAGGAGTTTGGAGGTAACAGCACCCCAAATTCTTGAAAGCAAACCTCATGTCACGTCTAGCTGTTACAACGTAGTGGGGTCAAATCTGCTGGGCTGGTAGCTCTTACTGAGGCCACAAAGCCTGCCGTGCTTCAGGGAGATCGGTGCAGGGGTTTGGGGGGAACTGCCCCTCAAGCTGCAGACAAGCAAAACTGGTGCCCTGGGTGCCGTGGGACTGACTGTCTCTGTCTTGGGGTGGGAGGGGAGACCCTGCTGCAGGCCTGGCTGCGAAGCTCCTGTGCTCCCAGTTACCAACCAATCACTCATGATTCACTCGGGGACCAGCTCAATACACGGGACCTCCTTCTACATAATGACTTAATGAGCATCAATTAGCACCCACCAAACCAGGTTAAGGGGAGGAAAGACTCAATACAGACAATCAGCTGCCCCAAGATGGACACAGTCTTGGCATGAGTTTTGCCAGTCAATAGCTAGGGGTGCAGGGCCCCAGGACCCCCCTGCACCGATCTCCTTGACAGCTGGCAGGCGTCACCCTGCTGTGCCTTAGCACATGCGGTGTCACCCAGGGCACCAGTTTTGCTTGTCCACAGCTTGAGGGGCAGTTCCCCCCTGCACCCCTGTACAGTAGCAGTAATGCCAAGATTATTAGTAATAGTTTTTTAATGAATACTATTACCACTTTTAACCAGAGCTGACCCTAGCGGGATGTGGGGCCCACAATAGTGGGGTGTAGGGTGCAGGGCAAATCAGCCTGTGTGGGGCCACGGTATCCCCAAAAAGGGGGGGCTGGGGTCTCGGTGCTTCAGCAGCATGCGGCTGAGCCGACAGCTCCAGGTGGGCCCTGCAGGAGGGGCTGAGGCTGCTCCATGGGGCACCCCCAAAGTGCAGGGCCCAGGGCGGTCACCCTGATTCCCTGTACTCTAGGGATAGCTCTGATTTCTATTAATATAATAGCTATAGAAGCAGGACTAATTATGTTACTACTACTATTGGTGTTATTATTACTATACCTATTCCTATTATTATAGCAGCAGAAGTGTAGTAGTAGTAATAATATTACTAATATTGCTGCTATTATTCTTATTAGTTATATTGCTATTATGATGAATGCCGCTACTGCTAACAGACAGATCTTGGCACCAATTCCTTACCCTGCTCAGCTATCCACCAGACCAAAAGCTTGGTTGACAATAGGTGTCCACACCCAGGTGGCTGACAGTGCCTCACTCTCCCCTAGACACCCGCTCCCAACTTATCTTGCACTCAGCACCAGTTACAGGTGTTGTGGCAGAGAAGAACCACCCAGAGGCCACCTGGGGTCAGGTGTGAGCTGAAGGAGTGCAGGCGGCCCCAGTAACTGGGGGCAGCTAAACCCAACAACAAGTGGTTGCACGGGCTAAACCAGTAACAGCCCCTGGCTGGATCAGGACAGCAGCTTTCTCCAGGGGCACTCTGCAAATCTTAACAAGCCCCCCTCATCACCCTGGTGATTAGCAGGATGGTAATGGAGGGGGAGTAGAGATGTGGGGAATGAACCCCAGAAGTCCTGACAGCTGCTGCTAGTCCACAGTCCCCCTTCCAGTCTTGACCTCCTGTTCTCACCCCCCCGACCCCCGCTCCCTTCCTGGCAGCAGGGATAGAGCTTCTTTGACACTCCTGGATCTCGCTCTCCGCCCACTGCCAAGGAAAGGACCCAGGAGTCGGGGCGCTCAGTCCAGCCTGCTCTAACCCACTGGACTTCTCAGAGCTGGGGAGAGGACCCAGGAGTCCTGGCTCCCAGGCGAGGCAGCTCCTCAGGATGACTGGGTTTTAATGCATGACACAGATGTGGAACAGTGGGGGTGGGGGCTCGCCTCTGTAAGCCTTAGTGGGTCACGTTAGAGGTGTCTACCTAGTGTAGCAGCTCTTGGGAACCCCCCGCCAAGGAAGACAGAGTTCCATAAGCCTTGCAGCTTTTATCCTGACAGCAAAGGTAGTCTCACATTATGCAGCAAAGCCTGGCGCTAACCCATGCCAGGCTGGCACCTGACCTGCTCTCTGCCAGCCCTAGGGCTTTCTTGATTCCCCCATGCTACAGATCCCTGAAGGGTGGAGTTGCTATATGGAGGCGGGAGATCTGGCTGCAGGACTATTCTCCATGGCTGCAGGGGACAAGATAAGGCACTGGGATTGGAAACGGGGCATCACCCAGCTCCATGGGAACTCTCGAGTGCTGAGAGTGGGCACAGCCGAGTGAACGAAGGGTTTAATCACATGGGCAGTTGCACCAGCCTGATAAGACATGAATAGAGTTAACAAGTGGTTTTAGCCAGGATCCAGGTATGGCAAAGCCTGCAGCTGAGGAGAAGGGTGAAGAACAATTCTCACCTGCTCATTGAAGTACCGTATTCTCTCGTATGCAACGTACCACTGCCGCTCTTTTTGGGTTTTCTTGCAAGACAGACTGTAGAAGACAAATCGAACGTCTCTTCTGCTGGCTCCTGCTGGGGCCTGCTTGCACTTTGAGGCTCCATGGATATGAAGCGGAGGAGCGGAAATCTTTCCCCCGTGCCAGGATGACCGAGAAACCCGTGGAGCTGCTTCGCCACGAGAGACGCAGCGGGCTCCAGGGAGGACCCATGAGACCGGTTCTGCGCAGCCTTGCTCCTCTCTGCTTTTCCTCTCACGTTGTGGGGAGCCCCCAGGGCTCGCTGCTGCTGACGCTGGTGCCCCTGTGGGAGGAGAGGCCCTCCCCCATCTCCTGCTCTGGTCTGCTCGCAGGGCAGGACCGGCAGCTGAGGCCTCTGTATGGACACACAGACAAACACATGGTTGGACATGCACACATGCAGTTGTGCAGACGTGCACACATGCACACCCTCCCCTGCCCCAGCCCAAAGACCAGGAATGAGGGTGTAGCACCACTCTGAGCACTCTGGCCCCGCACCTGTGGGGGCCACTCTGGGCTGTGCCAGTGCTGCCCCGAGGCTGCCAGCAGACCCAAGACAGGGTGCAGGTGCTCCAGCACCCCTGAAGCCCTATCCTGGGCATGGCCCTGCGGGAGGAGCTCACAGGTGTTGGGCCTTCCTTGTAGCCAGCCTGGGCCCAGAGCCCACCCAGAAGGGCTTCTGTGGCTCCAAGCTGCAGTTGGCAAGGGAAGGGAGACAGTGAGGGAAGAGAGACTTATGGTGGTTAAATCTGTGGGTCTGCAGAGGGTGGGAAGGAGCAAGATCCATCCACGTGTCCAGAAGCAGGCAGTCCCCAAGTCTCCCTATACCCTGCCTTGTTCCTGTCTCCCTGTGGGCCTGCCGGCCCTGGAAGTCTTAATTCCTCTCTGCAGAGGATTGGAGCAAAATTTAAAAAAAAAATCAGAACAAAACAGGTAGGTTCAGCTTCGTGGTAGACGCCTGCCACCCATGTACCACATGTGCCACTGGCTCTTATTTCTAGAAACCCAGCAGAACTGAGTGTCAGCGATGGAAAGCCGTGACCTGAACAACCAACCCTGTCACCCCCGCCCCAGCCCCAGCTCACACTGGGGAAAACATTCATTAAAAACATCTGTAAAGAATTAGAATATTTTGGTGACAAGGAAAAAGTGGGCGAGGAGCTGCAACTGTTCAAAGCCTGGGAGCCGGTTGTGCTGGGGGCAGGGCACCCGCACAGGATGATGCTGCAGGCCAACAGCCCCATCTCCTGCGGGAGCAGCTGACTCCCAAGGGGCTGCAGTGCAAAGGACAGCTCAGGACCCTGACAGCAACCTACGCAAGGAGGGAGCCAGAGGCTTGAAGGCTCACAGTATGGATAAGGAAGGAGCCTTTCAACTGAAAGTCAATGCAGAAGCTGCCCCTTGCACAGGGACATCGCCCACTCCTCATGCCCAGAGGTGTTCAGGGAGGGGCCTCCACTGCTGACCTCCAGGGCACAGGAGGTGAAAGTCAGCCAGGGGTAGGTCATGGCCGGGGATGTGTAGGGTGGATGCCCATCTCCCTGAGGCCCATGGGGCAGCATTTCCCAATGCACTCTTCCCTGAAGTTTCTTTGGAGGCCCTCCCTTAGGATTCAGCTGGGCCCTTGCCCCACGTCTAAGCCTGTCTAGGCACTACTCCCCTGATGGTCAAGCACAAAGGCAGCAAACCCCGGAGAGCAGGCGCTGCCCCTCTTTCTGGGGCTTCCTTTATTTCGACTGGGATCGAGACGGTCCGTTTTGCTGCTGCAGCTTTCTCTTTCCTGCCACTTAATTGTTTGTGACTGAATAATTATTTGAAAGAGGGAAAATAATTGTCTTTCCCTTTTTCCTAAGCATTATTCTTTGAAAGTAAGAAAATGATTTTTCCATCTCTGCTTTCAATCCGTTGTTTAATTCAGGACTTGAAAACTGGGGGCACTTGTACATGTGGCAGGAATTTAATCTTCCGGGTTTTATTTTATGCCCCCTAAATTGAAACAGCAAAATTGAAATGGTGAGTTTTTATAGATTCGTAGATGAAGGGTCGGAAGGGACCTCAGCAGATCATCGAGTCCAACTCCCAGGGCAGGAAATAGCGTCAGGGTCAGATGACCCCAGTGAGGCGCTTGTCCAGCCTCCTCTTGCAGACCTCCAAGGTAGGGGAGAGCACCACCTCCCTTGGGAGCCCAGTCCAGATTCTGGCCACCCTGACTGTAAAGACGATCTTTCTAATGTCCAACCTAAACCTGCTCTCCGCCAATTTGTGCCCACTGTTCCTAGTTTCTCCAGGGGGTGCCCTAGTAAACAGAGCATCTCCTGTTCCCTGCTGCCGTCCCCTGATGAATCAGTAGGCAGCCACAAGATCACATCTCAGCCTTTTCTTGCGCAGGCTTAAGAGATCCAGGTCCCTCAGTCTCTCCTTGTAGGGCCTTGCCTGCCGGCCTCTGACCATACAAGTGGCCTCCTCTGGACCCTCTCGAGATTCTCCGCATCTCAAGGTGGGCTCGCACCCTCTAGTGATAATGCCCCTTGCAGGGCAATGACAGTTCACCCCCCCAGCTACTATGGCCCACACAATACCTGCCCCAAATGAATGCAGCTTCTACCCCGCAACACTCATTGCGTTCATGGGGGGCTCACCCCTACCCCAGGGGAGGACGGTCTGCTGTCCTTCACTGCTGCTGTTTTGAGATGTAACCCCTATGACACCTGCCCCAGGCAAGCACAGGCTCCCCCAGAGCTGCCTCCTAGGCAGTGAAGGCGTGGTATCCTTGCCCCATCACAGCCCATATCACACCTGCCCTAGGTCAGGTCTGATGCCCCTGCCCCCAGAGCATACCCTGCAGGACCGTGAGAGTATAACACCTCCAGCAGCCTATCCATGCCCCCATCACCTGTGCCCGCCCCCACACACATAGACACACACAACCCTGGTGTCTGGGACAGACCTCCCCCCACTGTAGTGCCCCCTATGGAGCATGGGCACCGTAAACCCCCAGCTGAAGTATATACCTGACTCTGGGCATAAGCTTACCTCTGCGGCATCCCCTTCAGGTGGTGTGAAGATATAATACCCCCCAGCTGCCAGAGCCCACATCCCCCTGAGTCCTGGATGCACACAAGACCCAGGCATCCAAGACAGACCCAAGCAGACGTGGAACCCAGGGATCCAGGACAGACAGACCGTGTGACACACACGCGCATGCGTGCGCACAGAACCCAGGCATCTGGGACACACAGTGTGTGCAAGGTCAGCACAGACCCCCTGGTCACCCTGACCACACGGCCCCCAAACTGAGCAAACTACCCCAGATCCCTTTGACCTCCCCCCACCCAGCCCCTCACCCACCAGTCACCACCCAGGCCACCGCAACCCCTGACCCCAACTCCCCCTTCACCCAAGATCCTCCTAACCCCCCAGACCACTCTGACTGTCCATGCAACCCCCCAGAACCCCTCACTCACATCCCAGCACCCCAGATCCCCCAGCTGCTCATCACCACCCGGGCCCCTCCATCTCCCTGAACCCCACCCATGCTCCTCAGGCCTCCCCAACTACCACCCAAGCCCCCAGACGCCCCAAATCCCAAGGCCCCTGGACAACCCCAACTACCTCCCCAGCTGCTGCCTGACTGCCCCAGCCCCACCCTGACACAGGCCTGTTTGATGTACTATAAAAGTGCGTGGGTCTAAGCCAGGGGTGGGCAATTATTTCAGGTGAAGGGCCGCTTACCGAGTTTTGGTGAGCTGTCGAGAGCCATATGGGTAGCCCCACCCCTTGACAGCTGCCCTGCCCCTGGTTGCCATATTGGAACCAGGCGCCCTGCCCCCGCAAGGCCTGACCTTTGCCACCGGAAGTCCCTCCCACTGCCCCAACACACGCCTTTTAGGAGAGAGGGTGCTGCAGAAACAAACCCAAATCATATACAACAAATAAAACATCTATAACTTATTTTAATTTTATTAAAAAATATTTTTGTACTGATTTGTGTTTGCAAAGTGTATCTAGAGGTAACTGCATAATAGCTCATAATACCATCCTACTGTATATTGTGTGTGGATGGTAAGGGGGGGTATGTGGAGGGATGTGGTTGGAGAGAGAGAGAGAGAGAGAGAGAGGGAGTGTGTGTAGCGGGGTTTGGGGTATGTGGTTGGGGTGGCAGGGGGAGAGAGGAGAGAGAGAGACAGGGCCAGGCTGCTGACTCCACCGCTTGTGGCTCTCTTGCACTGTGTGTGAACCTCACGCGATGCAGACCCTGCACCCAGGCTCCAGACTCCTGCTGCCCCACCCTGGGTTCCCACTGGCCTCAGGGCACCAGCATGGGATCCACATTTCTGTCTGCTGCCACCGCTCCCCTGCCATTTCCCTACTTTCCCTCCTGCACACCTGTCCGTCACTGCTGCCGTTGCTTCCCAGCCACCACTGCCACCACTCCCTGCATTGCCACCACTTCCCATGGGCCCCGCTGCTCTACCTGCCACTCCCTGTGCCACTGCTACTTTCCACAGGCGCCTCCACTGCTCCCCCCAGTTCCCCATGCCCCCACCGCTTTCCGCAGCCCCCACTGCTCCCTGTGCTACCGCCACTTCCCACAACCCCCTGGCTGCCCCCTTGCTTCTCCCCACACCACTGTCACTTCCTGTGGCTGCACTGCTGCTCCCCGTTGCTCCCCATGCTCCTGCTACTTCCCACAGCCCCTCCACCAGCCCTACTTCCATCCACCCCCCCGATCTCTGTCCTCAATTCCAGTGCCCTCCTGACCATCACCCCGACCCCTGACCCACTGGATCTCCCGGTACAGCTTCCGTGATCCCCCTCCTAGCTCCCCTCACTCCAACCTCAGCCCCAATCCCCTTGAGCCCCATCCCAATCCTTCTCCACCAGCTTCTTTGACCTCAGCCCCCTGATCCCCCTGACTTAATGCAGCCCCCCTGCCCTTCCCATCCCAGAAATGAGGCAGAGAACCCCCTAATGCCAATGGAGGGGAGTTAGGGGGGGCCCTGTACCCAAGTGGAAAAGGAGTCTCTGATAGCCAGTGGGAGGACTGGAGAAGTCCTATGGCAAGAGGAGCAGCAGGTTCCCAATACAAAGTGGATCCCCATACTGTGTGGGAACAGCAGGAAACAGGAGGGTTTCTCTTTTACTATTTCTGTCAGAAGATTTTTTGTGGAAATTCAGAAACTTAAAAGGCATTTTCAAAATTCTGCACACCAGATACCACTAGTTGGCATTTTCTGTCCAACTGCAGTCTGAAGTATTTGGCACAGCAGTTCAATAATTACTTGGCTCTTCCCATTTCTGAGGTGTCCTGTCCCCTGAGCTCTAAGACTGACTCTGACCAGGACTCCTGTCTGGTCACAGACACATTTGAGTTTGTGACTGGGACTAGAACAAACTGTTCACAATAAGACACCCCTCACATTGGCCAAGGAAGGAGCAAGGAAACCCATACAGAATATTTCCCAGAAGGCAGGGGGGTTCAGAAAGGCGTCTGCAAGGGACAGTACAGAGCAGAAAATCAGCAGGGACATCCCAAGAAGAAGGGAGGTCTTTCCCTAGTCCCGACATCACTCCTGATGCCCATGAGTCTTCCTGAAGCCTGCATCCCTCAGCATTTTCCTGCTCTCTCCATCCCCAGGACCTGATAAGAGATGGAAAGACCACGGCCTGTGTGTCCCAAACAGTGAAATGAGCCACCAGGTGTGATCAATTCCAGCAATGGCAGAGCATGGGGCAGTCGCTTCCCCAGGGACAGTGGCAAAAACACCAGGACCCTGAGCAGCCTTCTTGTGTCCCTCCACAGCCCCTATGACAAAGGCTTTGCTCCCCACTGCTGTCTCTGGTCATGGCTAGGGCCTGCTCAGAAATCTTATGTCCTGCTCCTACCCCTAGGGAGGCAAAGTTGCTCTTGCTGGGAAGGCTGTGCTTTGTTGGCTGCTGTCTCTGACCTCTGCAACCTCAGCACCCAGGGCTGCAGTCTGGATCATGCCCCTCCTGCTTCTTGCCTGGGCTGGGAGCAACCCCAGGCACCTCTCTCAGCGGCAGAACTGAGGATACACGCCAAGCTACCTCTGTCTGAACACACTTCCCTGGCTTCTATATATTGGAAGGGCTCCATTCCTGTGCTTCTCCCTCCCTGGAGTTAGCAGTGGTGGAGCCAGCATCTCCTTGCAGGGGCTGGGTGCCTTGGGGGTAGCAGGGGTCTCTGGGGCAGCAAGCAGCAGGACATGTGTCTCCACAATAATCATGGAGCCAAATGGCTTTGGCATTAGCAGAGAGGCCTTAGTATTGACAGTGAAAAATTACAACACTGCATTTCACCCAGATGTCTTCATACTTTCCCTACCCTTCCACAGGAGCGGAAAGACCTCCCGCACGCGGCACCTCCTTTACTTCTGCTGCCCCATTTCACCCCAAAAAGAGACTCCACTGACCCCTGACCAGATGTTCCTTCAAAAGGCCAGGATCCTGGCTGCACAGCAAGACATAGGAGTGAGGTCTTGAGTGTGATGAACTGCTACCAATGCTTACCAAGAACCCCTGGATTGCAGTAAACCCTCTGGAAAGGGAAGGGGTAGGAAGTCACAGAGAGATCTGCCCTGGAAAGAAGACTGGGCCCTGGTCTGTTCCCGTTACAGAGCTCCGGAGAGGACACAGAGACTAACCACAAGGATATCAACTTCAGTTTTCGGGCTTTACTAGAGAACGCATTACAGAGAATGAAATGAAGGGAAGGACAGGGGGAGCAGGCAGCCAGCAGTGCACTTTTGGAGAGAGGCTGCAAAGCAAAACCTGCAAAACTGGGCTCAGGGTTGCACTAGCAGCTCCTTACAGACACCTGATGGGCATGAGCAGGCGAAGAAGGTTGATGTAGCGGAGAAGAAAGGCGAGGTCAGGGTGAGGAGCAGGGAACGCTTCCCCAGCCATAAATGTTCTCTTTCCTACATCTCAAGAGCCTCACATACCAGAAACCTGGGAACAGGAGGGAGGACAAAGCTGGAAGGTGGCCAAGGACCATCTCTGGGTATCATTTAGCGATGTGTGTCTTGGGGAGGGCACCCTGTTCTGAAGGTACTTCTTCCCCCCTCCAGGAAGAATGGATGGGTTTTAGACTTCTAGAGAACGATGGGGAATGCACATGCTCCAAGGCGGATGCAAAGATCGTCTCCTCGCTGCTTCCTCGGCTGGCCTCTGCCTGAGGTGTTTCCTCTTAGTTCCTCCCCTCAATCAAACCTTGGGGACCCATCTCTGGGTCCTTCGGGTTCTGCTACACCATATGTGGGTTGAGGGTTGGGTGAATTTTATGCAGTGCACCAGCATGAGTCAGCTTTCCTGAATGCAGCCACTGGTGGGTCCTGAGCAGTTAGGCACACCCAATCCCTTTCTGTATTGCCAACAGAATTATGGATACTCCCAGGTGTGGGTGCACTGGTGTCAGCCAAGCTGGAAGAGTTGATGTAGCTTTTTCCAGTAGTGACATGGCTTCTCTCTTGTGTAGATTCACTTGTACTGGGCCAGGCTGCAAGACTGAGTAAAGCTTTTGCTACACCCCGAGCACTAATGTGGTTTCTGCCATGTGGGGGTGTGCTGGTGCTGAGCCAAGTAATAAGATTGGGAGACTCTCTTCCCAAACTCCAAGCACTGATGTGGCCTCTCACCTGTGTGGATGAACTGGTGCTGTGCAAGGTAAGAAAAGCAGGTGAAGCTTTTCCCAAAATCTGAGCACTGATGTGGCTTCTCCCTCATGTGGATGTGCTGGTGTTGGCCCAGGTGGCAGGACTGGGTAAAGCTCTTCCCACACTCAGAGCAATGATATAGCTTCTCCCCTGTGTGGATAAGCTGGTGCTGGGCCAAGTAACAGGGTTAGGAAAAGTACTTCCCACACTCAGATCACTTATGTGATCTCTCTCCTGTGTGGATAAGCTGGTGCTGGGCCAAGCTGGACAGCTGGGGGAAGCTTTTTCCACACTCAGAGCACTGATGTGGCTTCTCCACTGTATGGATACGCTGGTGCCGAGCCAGGCTGGAAGAGTGGGTGAAGCTTTTCCCACACTCAGAGCACTGATGTGGCTTCTCCCCCGTGTGGATGCGTTTGTGCTGGTCCAGGGTGGAGGACCGGGTGAAGCTCTTCCCGCACTCGGAGCACTGATGTGGCTTCTCCCCTGTGTGGATGCGCTGGTGCTGGGCCAAGTAGTAAGATCGGGAGAAGCTCTTCCCACACTCCGAGCACTGATGTGGCTTCTCCCCTGTGTGGATGCGCTGGTGCTGGGCCAAGTAATAAGACTGGGAGAAGCTCTTCCCACAGTCAGAGCACTGATGTGGCCTCTCTCCTGTGTGGATGCGCTGGTGCTGTGCCAGGTGGGAAGAGCAGATGAAGCTCTTACCACACTCAGAGCACTGATGTGGCTTCTCCCCTGTGTGGACACGCTTGTGCTGGGCCAGGTGGGAGGATTTGGTAAAGCTCTGCCCACACACAGAACACAGATATGGCCTCTCCCCTGTGTGGATGCGCTGGTGCTGGGCCAAGCTCGAGGAGTGGGTGAAGCATTTCCCACACACAGAGCAGTGATATGGCTTCTCCCCTGTGTGGATGCGCTGGTGCTGGGCCAGGTAAGAGGAGTGGGTGAAGCTTTTCCCACACTCTGAGCACTGATGGGTCCTCTCCCTTGTGTGGATGAGCTGGTGCTGTGACAGGTGGGAAAAGGAAGTGAAGCTTTTCCCACACTCAGAGCACCGATGTGGCTTTTCCTCCATGTGGCTGTACTGGTGTTGGGTCAGGTGGGAGGACTGGGTAAAGCTCTTCCCACACACAGAGCACAGATATAGCCTCTCTCCTGTGTGGATGCGCTGATGTTTGGCCAGACTGGAGGACTGTGTGAAGCTCTTCCCACACTCATAGCACTGATGTGGCTTCTCCCTGGTGTGGGCGCACTGGTGCTCATCCAGATGGGAGGACTGGGTGAAGCTCTTCCCACACTCAAAGCACTGATGTGGCTTCTGCTCTGCGTGTATGAGCTGGCATTTGACGAGGTTGGAGGAGCAGTTCAAGCTCTTACCATACTCACAGTGCTGATGATATGGCTTTTCCCTTATGTGCACAAGCCTGTGCCTGACCAGGTTGGAGGGCTGTCTGAAGTTCTTCACATTCTTGGTGCCACGGTTTGGCAGCTCCCTCCTCTGGACACACTGGTGCTGGGACAGGGACAGGCCTTGCCAACACATCATGTTCTTCCTGCACTTGGTGCAGCCGTGTGTCTTCCTCCCTAAGTGGATGCTCCAGTGCTAAACCAGGGAGGAGAAATGGGTGAAGGTTTTACCATGTATGACACAGCAGAACTGACGGAGGACAAACCAGTCTGGCTAACAGGCAGCCCCCACCCTCAACAACAAGCAACCTAGCTCCCATTCTCAGCAAGACACCAGGCCTTGCAATGGACCCTGAGGCAAACTGTGCTCCCTCCTTAATACACACCACATCATCCACATATGAGCCAAATAATATGGTTTACAGCAGCTGAGGACCACTTACCTTCAAATCTACCATTCTCATATACATTGATCCCTGCTTACAACGCCCCTCTCCTATCTACACTGTCAGATGGTGCAATCCCTACATGAATGACTGAACTAACCCTGATCCAACATCAGGTCGAGGAAGACACAGAGGCTTGTGGCACAATGCTTTAACCTCCCTGGACTTTCCATTACTGGCCTCAGAGTAGCTGTTCTTAAACCAAAATACTTTAAAAACAAAATTTGAACATGGAATTGGGCAACATGAAATCACCCACAGGCTGGATTGTGTTAAGTACAGTTTAAATACAGACTATGGATTTTTATCTGATTACGAAGATTGGCTTTGATGTCCCCCTTTTTGCGTGGTTGTCTTTATTACGTTCCTCTCTCCCACCAGTGTCCCAACTCCCATCTCCCTCCCCTGCTCCGTATTTGGTATTTAAAAGTCTCTCTCTATTTGATAATCTGTCCTGTTTGTGTCCTTTCATTGCATCTGACAAGTGACCTTGGGCTTGCAAAAACTTTCGCTAACTTTCACTTAGTTTGTAAGGTGCAAATTTATCCTGTCCTCTTCATGGCTTCAGATTAACACAGATGTCTATCAGCCAGTTGTGCCCCTCGCTCCTACCAAACTGCACGCCCATAAGGCTGTCCAGGCAATTGCTGGGCTGGAAAGACACTGCTGGCATCAACTGCAGAGACTCTCTCTGCTCCGCAGTCTAGGCCAGGCTAGAAGGCACTTTCTGCGTTCAGCTGTAGAGACCATTGCTTCACACTTCCTGGTGCTGGCAGCGTGTCATAGTGTACCCAGAGGGCTCTTAGTTGGTTTTCAGGTCCGGGCAGCTGAGGCAGCGCTTCTAGAGGTAGAGGGAGGTCTGGCTCCATGGACTCTGGCCAGGCCTTCCAGTGCAAGCAACCCTGGCTGCCTGTACTTGGGAGCGAGGTCCTGCCATTCCCAGCGTGGTGTGGTTGCAGCCTCTGTCACCAGTAAAGCTTCCTCTTGTCACTCTTCAGGTCTCTCCACTATCCAAAATTCTTCCCTGCACCCCTGGCTCCTCCTCACTTCTGCCCCAGCTTCAGTCTCACCCCAAAATGAACCTGCTGCTTTACTTACCTCCAAGCTCTCTCCCTGCTTTGGAGGCCTGCCCTCCCCCTTCTCCAGTTGGCCTGGGTCAGGCATCAGGGAGGCCCTCTCTCCAGTTCTCCCTGGGGAAGAAGTCCTTTGCAGCTCCACGATTACAGGCCCCTCCTCAGAAGGCTGCTCATCAGCTCTACTAAAGGTCCCTGTGTGTGCAGGGTGGGGAAGAGAGTGCACAGGTTAGCCTCGTGCCGCTGGCATGGGAAAGCCCTGCTAATCTCCTGTACCGGCCTGGGATGAAAGCAGTTGGAGGCTTCAGTGTGTGGAAGAGTGGGAAGAAGGAAAACTTATACTCCCAGAGCCCTTGTTAATAGACTTCCACAGGCACAAAAATAGACATGAGATCCCAACCCCTGTCCCAGTGCAGGGTGGTGACTAAAACACTGTGTCAGAACCTGCAGGGACATCGCTCCCTGGGAGAGACGCGCAAGGGACGCTGGTGCAATGTCACCATGGCATGTTAAAGGGAGGAGGAGGGGACATGCAAGGTCAGTCTGCTCCAGGATATGTGAAATGTTTCTGGGGCACGGGAGAACAAGAACAGCTGACCTGTGGGAGCACTGAATCTATCAAAAAAGTCTGGCAGAGATTTCTCCACTGATGGATAGTGCCTCCTGCTGCTACAAAGTGAAAAACCACCACTTCTTACCTGCTCCTGGGGAAGGGTTTTGTCCAGGGCGCCAGCCTGAGGAACTTCCATCCGCTGACCAGTCCCAGGTCTCCTCTGCTTTAGGGGAACCTGGAACAGGACAGAGGCCTGGGTTTAACTGTAAACAAACCAGGCAGATGTCACTGGAAAAAACCCACTGCCCTGACACCAGCACCAGCCTTTTATTGGGCTCCTAGGAGCATGAGAAAGGGCTCATTACAACACTGATAATCAATTAAATAATTGATTGTTACCATGGTAGCGCTACAGGGCCCAACCAGGATAAAGCCTCTTTCTGCTAGAAGTGCACACTTGCAATGAGAAGAGTCATCCCCCCTCCTCCCCCAGCCCAGCCTGGGTGCTGCCCACCACCGAGATCAGTTTTGTCCTACCCCAGCCACTGCTTACATATATTGCCACCCTGTCACTGGCAGGGGCAGACATTTGAGCTTTTCATCCTGAAGGCTGCACAGCTATTCAGGCACTTGGACCCATTCCCTGGCCGACATCCAGTACTTGACCTGCCACCAGCTTCTCTGGCATCTTAAGACTGAGTGTTGCACTGTACGGTGCGCATGGCTAGGTGGTCCACCTTACAGCACTTGTTTTAAACCTAAGACCTCACTCCTGTCCCTGTTTTCCTTAGTTGTCCCCCAGAATCAACTAATCTATACCCAATAGCTAAACCTAATAATGGGGTGGCGGGAGGGGACAACTGTTGCTCCGTGGGTATCAAACCACATTAAGCCTATACATCAAGTAAGTCGGTAAGCACCTGACATCTGGTCGGGCAGGGGCTCCTCTTTGGGGACATGAGGTGTCGCATCCGGAGGCCCAGAGGTCTCCCGCTGTCCGGTCTCCTCCAGAGGCCTGCCCCCAGGACAGGCCTCCGGCTGCTCTGGCCAGCAATCACCAGGTTCCTGCGATGCCCCAGGAGGTTGGATCTTGTCTGAGAAATCCTCCTCAACCTTCACGCTCACAATGACCTGGGGACGAGACAAGTACGTTGCTGGGGAGCCAGGAACGGGGGAGACGGGGCAGGAAGGACCAGGCAGCACCGCGGACTGGGGTGAAACGAACCCCCTCACCTGCAGCTTCTCGGCCTCCGCCCGCCCCGCCTGCAGCCCCTCGGCCAGGGCCACGGCCTGGGCGCAGGTCTCCACGCCGCGCCCCCACTCCCAGCTCCGCATGCCCCGCGGCAGGATGGCCAGGAACTGCTCCAGCACCACCAGCTCCAGCACCTGCTCCGGGCTGCGGCGCTGCGGCTCCAGCCAGCCCCGGCACAGCTCCCGCAGGCGGCTGCACGCCTCCCGCGGCCCCGCCGCCTCCCGGTAGCGGAGGGCCCGGAAGCGCCGGCGCCACGTCTCGGGGCCGCGGGGGTCGTGGCCCGGGGCCGCCCCGCCGGGGCCGGCCGGGGTGAGGCCCGCGCCTGCGCCCGCCGCCTCCGGGCCTGCCCGGCCCCCCCCCGGCTCCCGCCGCGCCGGCGCCCCCTCGGGCTGCCCCGGGGCCGCGGGGGGGAGGCGCGCGGCTGCCGCGGGCTCCGGCGCCGCAGACATCTCCTGCCCCGGGACACGGCTCCCCCCGCCGCACGGCGAGCGCTGCCGGCTCGGGCCCGGCCTGGCTGCGGCGAAGGAGGCGGCGCAGATCTCGCCTCGCGGGGCCAGACCCGGCCCCGGCCGTCCCCGCAGCATCCACGCGGGACGCAACCCCCGCGCCGCGCCGAGACCCGCCCGTGCCCGTGGCCGCCGGGGGGCGGGGCCTGGCGCAGCCGCCGCACGCGCAGGATGAAGGGGGCGGGGAGGAAACGCCGCCCCGCCCGGGCACGGGCACGGACGCGGGCGGGAAGCGGGGGCGCTAGGGGACAGCCAGGGATATGGTGCAGCAAATCAGGATCTTCCACTTGCAGGCGGCCTGAGTGGCCATGAGAGGTTTGCAGCCACCTGCTGCAGCTCTGCCAGCACCAGCCGGAGCAGGTCCCGGCAGAGCTGGGAGTAAGGATGCGGCATGGAGACCCATGCCAAGGCAGGAGCCGTGGTCCAGGGGTTTCAGCAGGGGCAGGCGGAGGAGAGGAAGCTTCCGGAGAGAGCTTTTCACCATGGTCATCCCCGTCTCCAGGTGTCTGGAGGATGCTCCCTCTCCCCATCTCTCCCTGTTTCCAGTGACATGTTTGCCTTGTCCCCAGGTCGCAGTGTGTGGGAAGGCTGATGTGGCCTCAGAGAAGATGGTGTCCACAGGGGCAATTAGAAACATCTTGCTTCCTGGCAGAAATAGTCACAGGCCCATCCTACAGAAATGCCCCTAGCAGAGGCATGCCAAAGGACAAGCCACTTTGTGCCCCAGAGGAGTCTCTGCCCCAGCTGGGTCGGGTAATTTGCTCCATGCTGGGCATGGCCTGGGGCTGAGTTTCGGAGTGGCTGTCCTGCATTTGTAGTGAGACGATTAAACCTCAGTTTCTTCCATCTCTGGCAGAATAGGACCCAACTCTGTAGAGCTACCTGGTTGGGGTGGGAGAGGGCTCCGAGCTGGCAGCAGCCAGGGTGAGGTGCCCTGGTCATTGTCATCACATGTGTGCAGCACCTAGCACAAAGATCACTTATCTGGCCTGTGCCTTGTAGCGCTACCTTGGTAGCCATCAGTTATTGTGTTCCAGTCACCCCCCCCGGCATATCTACTTGGAGGCCTTTGTGCCCAAGCATGGCCCGGGCATTGTGGAGATGGGTTTGCTCAGTGAGTTTTGGCTGGCTTGTGCACAGTTAACCCCAGGCCCCTGTCCTGCTACAGATTTCCCTGAGCCAGAGGCCATTGGGATTGGTTGGCAGGTGAAAGGATATGGGTTCAAGTCCTGCTCCTGACAGCTGCCTCCTCTTTCCCCTGGGCATCTCTTGCTTTTGCAGTTCAGGAGGATATACCAGCTTCCCCCAGTGGACTGCCAGCCTCCCCACAGCCCACAGGTGGAGGGGCAGCTCCCAGCCTTGCCTTTCCCTACTAGCCTCTGCCCGCGTTTGGTCAGGACCAAAGCTGCTTTTTGCCACTAAGCTGGGCTACCAAGCTCAAGCATCTCCAGTCACGCAGGCCACCCCTTAGTGCTTCAAGCTGGTCCTTGGGCCTGCAGCCCATGCGAGGCCTCTTTCTCTGGCATGCAGCTGCAGGTGGGGCTGATCCATGCCGTTACCTGACATGGCTGCCAGCCCATCACGGGGTGTGCTAGGACAGACACGGTGGCACAGCCCTCCGCTAACAGGAGATGAGATGGCAGGTGAGCAGCGAGGGTTGGTCTGGCCTGCCTCCTCCCATTGCCCTGGTGTGCTGGGCGCCCACAGCTCTTCCTTCCCGCTCTTCTGGAGGACCGCTTCTGGGTCAGACGGAGGCATCGCTGGCTGGCCCAGGCCACCCAAATTCCCCCACGGTCCCTGGAAGTGGAGACAGAGACCTCACCTGCTCTCTTCCAAAATCCTACCACCCGCCACTGCTCTTGTACTCTCAAACAAGATGATCCCCCAAGAAGCACTTGCTGACACTGGAGCTCTCTCTCAAGCACCAGGAAATCTTCTCACCCCTGAATGTGTCCTTGTACGGAGCAGGCATGGGTGGCACAAGCCGTGGTTGGAAGAGTACTGCGCTAAAGCGCCAGACTCTTCCACAGGAGCCCAGGAGGAGGGCACATCTGCAAAGGCCCAGGTCCCTGTCCAACAGCTCAAGGAGATGAGACACGGATGGGAAGAAGATGCAGTATGATGGCAGGCTATGGCAGGAAGTGGTCGAGGCAGGGGAACCTCAAGTGAAGTAACATTGCTGGCAGACAGTAGTCAGCAGGCCAAAACGTTTGAGCCCACTCTGTGCCACCTAGGCTCCTGAAGAAAGCCAGGCTATGCCTTTTCAAGGTACGTCAAACAATCAGCAGGCAGCTGGGGAGGAAGTAATCTCTGCTCATGATTTCCAATGTGAACAAACTTCACCCATAGGCAATATTTATATAGAAGAGCAGTTACTCTTTGGGGAGAAGAGGAAATAGAATAAAAACAAAACATTTTGGAAACAGTCTTAAATAGCACTCAACCCTCTAGTGACCATTTCGCACAACCATTGTGTTCAGGGTCTTTCTTAGGTCCATGCAAGACAAACAGTGTAATCAGCAGAGGCAGTGAAGCTGCTACCCGGAACTTTTCTGTCTCACCATTGCGGTTGAAAGGACACTTCTCCACAGCTGGTGCTATGGACAGCATGCCTCAATTTGTTTTGTTGGCCCTGCCGACAACTGGAGCCACTCTGCTGTTGCTCATCATCAGTGTGCTAATTATCACCGTGTGGGAGCACTGCTCTAAAGCTACTCTTCCATGCTGCTGAAGGGGATTTTTTTTCATGTTCTGCTTGCAGAAATAAGTTCACTGTTTTAGACCTTGGGCAGTCTCAAGGATCTCGGCTCTTTTGTATCTAGCAAGCAGAACATTAATCCGAATATCAGCATCACAATTTTAAAAGGCAGAGCAGGTTCACTCAAGCCTGGCTCCCATGGCATCTCCTATTCAAGCTGTTAAAAGCAGTTAGAACATATTGTCACTGTGAAAAGAAGCACACAAGAGATTTTCACTTTCTTGCCCATGGCTACAAGTGGAGGACATGCAGATATGGAACACCATCCCCATAATCCGTTCTTGCATATGGTATGCAAATAAGCACCAATGAGAAGCTGTCATACAGGTACAGTGTTTGATGGCATGACTGCTTGATTAGACTGACAGAAAGCAGGCCAGGGTGGTACATTATAAACTACCTGGTTCAGAGAGACATAAGGCTTCATATGAATCAGCTGGGTTCGTCAGAAACCCCCCCCCCACCTGTGCTAATGAAGACAACCATCCCTCACGGGAACAGTCAGGTGAAGAGTTGCTAGGCCAGGGGTGGGCAAGATATGGCCCAGAGGCTGGATCCAGCTCACCAGGCCATTCTATCTGGCCTGCACGGCCCCTAAAAAAATTAGAAAATTAATATTTATTTGCTCCTAGCTACCCGTCAAAATGACAGGAGACAGGGGCAGTAGCACCCAGAGGAAAATGGGGGCAGGACCCAGCAGCAAGGTCTGCCCAGCCCTCCCCCCCCTAGAAACCCCTGCCTAACAGAGGTTTCTGGCCTGGGACCATGGGACTGTTCCTGCTTCCCTGCTCTGGAGAGGAATATATGGCCCTCAACAGCTTGCCAAAACTTGGTAAGAGGCCCTCTGCCCAAAATAATTGCCTGCCCCTGTGCTAGGCAGTATTTCTGGGCTCTGCAAGTTGTTACCTGGCAATAACAGCCCTCAGCTACTCCCTTGAGTGAGGATTAAACAATGTTTCTCCCTTGATGCCCAGATTGCAATCTTTGCTGCTGCCCTGGGTACGTGGTTTTATGACCCAATGAAATCACACAGTGAAGTTCCTGATGCCTTTTGTGATGACACGCTCACATGAAGTTGGACCTGACATTCGATCCTCCATCAAATCACATGAAAGGCACCACCCTGGAATTCAAACCAAGCTTTTTGGCAAAAGGCATAGTGAACATGCAGGACCTACCCCAGGCATTGACTGTGCTTGCTAGTGTGGATTTAGGAGGCAGTGTCATGAGCAGATGCCTGTGAGAAGATCGCCTCTAAACAAGAAGAGGCTCCAGGGACCTGCTGGGAGGTAGTGTGCAGCTGACAGGTCAGAATTAGTATCACTTCAGCTCCCTGTGGGTACAAGAGAGAGATGTGAATCTGAAGCCTGGGTCAGGTCTGTGAAGGATTCCTGTACCCCACCACCTTCCATCACCTGTGAGAGACTTTTCTGCTGCAATTCCCTGAGTAAATTGGAGCTTTTCACTCCAGTGGGATGAGTGGAGGCATATGTAAGGAAAGGCGGTTTTGGAAGGCATGTGTGTGGAAGCAAGTTGTAATTTAATTGGTTAAAACATGTGCCTAGTAGGGCTTAAAATCCCAGTAGTGCCTTTTTTACTTTTTTCTTTTTGTAAAAAATGAAAGACCTTTTTGGAATCACAACAAGGGTGGACATAGAGGCCAAACTCACCGTGGCTGTTTCCTTCTCCCTACATAGGGTGGCGGCCATAGACGACATTCTGGTTTTCTGCTACTCTGTTGTCTATTGATACAACACCAGATGCTTTTATGTCCTCTATTTTTCTCTTGAAGATATAAATAGAGGACATAAAGGTGCCAGGTGTCATATCAATAGAGGACAGAGGACAACAGGACTGTCCTCTATGACAGCCACCCTATCCCCACAGCTGACACCTTGATGTGCAGCCCGAACCATCTGCAAAGTCTAAATATGTCTCACTTAAGAAGTTCCTTTCTGGTTTTCACAGTTAGTGCACTTTTTTACAGTGTTGAATGATCAGAAAGTAAGATGAGTAGATTCCTCTCTATTTGTCAGTACAACCTCAAACCTGTGCCATGTAAGCTCTCATCTGTTCTAGAAACCAGTGGTGACATGTGTGGCAGGAAGCCACCTTTGTTTCTCCCCAAAATCTCTGCCCTGTGACAATGTGATGAGGATGGGCCCAGCAGAGGAGACACACCTTTACCCTATCTCTTTGGGTAACCTGAGATGGATACATTCCTGAGGGAGGCGGGACCTGCTCCCTCTGCCTAGGTGACTGGTATCAGCTACCTGGGTGAGGGGCATCTACCTGGTGGGCTAGAGTCTGCCCGGCAACTAGTGATGTATTTGAAATTGGTTGGCCAACAGCCAACAGGAGCTGGCCTCCACTGGACCAGGTGAACGAGGTCAAAGGGGATATATAAGTTAAGACTGCCTGGGAGTAGGGGGCAGCAGCCATGCGGGGGACTCAGACATGGAGAGGCGCTTTAACCATCTGAAACTGGCTCTCTCCCCCATAAGTCATGACCTAGGAACAGCCTGCCTCCAGAGGGGATCTCCAACAGCCTCGGGATGATGCTTGTGAGTAAGCTACTCGAGACCTGGTTAGATATCTAGCTGGCAGTAATTGGGATGTGTGATCAAAAGGTTATCTCAGCCAGACTGTTTTGCTTGATGGGATTCCTATGATATTGCTCTATCTTGTACCTGATTTTCACCCTACACCTGCGATCAATACAGTTCTCCTTAGTGACCGGGGTAGGAGACTTATTGAGGGGTGGGTCTAAACTATGCCTAAGAGGCCCCTTAGGTCTGTGGATTAAGAGGGACTTTCCTTTTTGGCCCCTGACTTGGGGAAATGCCCCAAGTGCTCATACTGGGTCGAGTACCCATAGGACTATTAGACCTGTGTTTCCCCAAGGACACAGAGCTTAAGAGAGTCCCCCCTTGGGGTGGTGGCAGCTTATGTTACTCCCGGGCTAGCGAGTATGTTCCAGGGAGGGGGAGAGCCGGACGTGAGGTGCCCCCAGGGAGGCACTCGGAGCCTGGAAGGTGGTTGGGCGCAGTAAGGTGGGTGGCTCAACGCAGAAGCGCCCCCTACTGGCCCGCCACAACATGTAGGGGGTGCACAGGGGTCAATGGCCACACTTGCTGCTTAGGCAATGGGCAGGGGAATAGGGGGGAGACCCAGTGCCCCGCCCTGCGAGTGCTGGCTGGGGAGTGGGAGCACTGTGGGAGCTCCAGCTGTGGGGGGGACACCCCGCCCCCCCCGGTCATTGACTGGTTGCTCGGGGGACATGTGCCCCCCCCCCGACTAAGGCAGCACCAGTCGCCCATGCTAGGAACACATGTATCTGAATTTAATTCAGGGTATAGAGAGACAATCTCATTGGTTGTTAGGGGAACACCAGAATGAAATTAAACTAGAATCCTGAAGCAAGACAGAGAGTGAGAGTGGGTTGTTAGTGTCAGCCGTGGGGCTGGGGGTTGAAGGAGTAGTCATCAGAATCCACAAGTCAGGTGCCAAAATGCCAAGCCATGTTGTGGGGCTGGGAAACAGTTAACAAGTCCAAGGAAAATCCGCAAAGTGAAATACAGGAGTAGCCAAACCAGGGTTCAGCAGTCAGAAAGCAGATGTACAGGGTGAATCTAGAGGCTGAAAGCATGGATCAAGGTGAAAGCAAGACAAGGAACCAGGAAGGGCTGATATATTGCTGAAAGAAAAGCTGCTTAGAAACTGATGACCAGTGTGTTGTTCAACAATAGTTAGGTGCTGGAGGAGTTCCTTAAATGCAGCTCCAGAAGCAATCAAAGGGAAGACCTTTGGGGTCAGCTCTTGTTGATTTTGTAGTAATTGGATCAGTGCACTTAACAAGGGGTGTAGGATAGGATCCTGCCTGAGTCTTATAGAGGTTACCCAGGCTTCATTGCAGAAGTTTTATAGTAGGCCTTTGATCAA
The DNA here is from genome assembly GCF_052110815.1 of Crocodylus siamensis. Lineage (NCBI taxonomy): Eukaryota > Metazoa > Chordata > Crocodylia > Crocodylidae > Crocodylus > Crocodylus siamensis. Next base: position 20,778,408 of record NC_143400.1, read on the forward strand.
TTTCAGTAGGGATCATTACAGGCAGCTACTGTGAATCAGTGGTGAGGTGTAGGGGGCACACATGCACCCCCCTAAGAGCACTGGTGCATACCATGACAGCCAGTGTTCCCAGGCGGGGGGCAGGCGAGAGCACTCTGAGAGCACCGGCTGGGGAGTGGGGGCGCCAGGAGAAGCGATCCCTGTGGTCCCTCTGCGGCTGATCGTGCCCACCTAGAAGTGCCAGCAGCATGTCACTGCCACTTCTGGGTTGGCAGGATTGGCCACAGAGGGGCTCCCCTCCCTGGTCTCTGACTGGCCACAGCAGGGGGGGCAAGTGCCGCCCCCGACTCAGGAGGCACCAGTTGCCCATGCTGTGAATCCTGCCAGCTGAGCTCATCTCACTGCTCATTATCCCCCACTTCCCACTAGGCTAGAATGGGAATGCAAGGGAGGTGGGGAGAAGAGGAGCTGAGACCTCTCAAACTTCAACCTGGAACAAGACCATGGGAGTTCAGCAGGCCTTGGGGAAGGTGACTGGCATGTAGGGGAGTCCTCTTCCACTGGTCAGGACAGAATGCATATTCCTCCCATGCCTCAGTAGTCCCCCCACTTCCCCCCATGCTGCACCACCCCTGGAACTCCTGACCTGATCCTGGCCTTGCATTCTTCCCTGGAGACGGCAGGACTTGCGGGCTCATTGGAGCAGGCTGGTGTTGGGCCAGCTGGGCTTGGCTAAGGTGCTCCCCACGGTTTCAGCCCCTGTGTGGTAGGGCACCCTTGGTGCCTGCCACTGTTAGAGGCTTGAACAGGCTGTAGAGCAGCCAGCAGGTGTGGTGTGGCTTAATGAGGTGGTCACATGACTGCAAGAGGGCTCTTGGATTGGAGGATGGGGCTGGGCAGCCTCACTATAAACCCAGGCCCCCAGAGTTAAGTGGGCAGTTGTAGGGCGTCAGAGGGATAATGTTGCCTGGCTGGAGCTGCTCCTCTAAGAAGACCTGGAGGTTACGGGTAGAAATTATGGGGATGGAGGAGGTTTCTGGTCCTGAGGAATGACCTAAAACTATACCCTGCTAGGACTGGATGGTGTGGTGGGGAAATACCACACTAGTGCCTCCCTAGTGAAAGGTGAGGATGGGGTGCCATATATCCTCAGCCTCCAGGACCTGGTGGGTTACCCCATAAAAGGTAGCTTTTCCCTGGACTTTCAGAAGGCCTTTGACGCTGTCTCTCACCCCATTCTCATTAAAAGACTGGTGTCGACACCTACACAGTCAGATGGGTCGCTAACTGGCTGGAGAGCCGCACCCAGAGAGTGGTGGTGGACGGGTCATTTTCAACCTGGAAGGACATGGGCAGTGGGGTCCCCCAGGGCTCGGTCCTCGGGCCCGCACTTTTCAACATCTTCATCAGTGACTTGGACGAGGGGGTAAAAAGCACCCTGTTCAAATTTGCTGATGACACGAAGATGTGGGGGGATGTGGGCATGTTAGAAGGGAGGCATATGCTGCAATCAGACCTAGACAGGTTACAGGGGTGGGCGGACAAGATTAGGTTGGGTTTCAACACTGACAAGTGCAAGGTACTGCACCTGGGAAGGAAGAGCCAGCACCATACCTACAGGCTGGGGAACTCTCTTCTCATCAGTGCAGAGGCATAAAAGGATCTTGGAGTCATCGTTGATGCCAAAACAAACATGGGCCGGCAGTGTGGGGACACGGTCAGGAAGGCCAACCGCACCTTGTCGTGCATCCACAGATGCATCTCGAGCAGGTCCAGGGAGGTGATCCTCCCCCTCTACGCGGCACTGGTCAGGCCGCAGCTGGAGTACTGCGTCCAGTTCTGGGCACTGCACTTCAGGAGGGATGTGGACAGCATGGAGAGGGTCCAGAGGAGGCCACTCACATGGTCAGGGGACAGCAGGGCAGGCCCTATGAGGAGAGGCAACGGGACATGAACCTGTTCAGCCTTCACAAGAGAAGGCTGAGGGGGGATCTAGTGGTCACCTATAGACTTGCCAAGGGGGACCAACAGGCAATGGGAGAGTCCCTGTTCCCCCAAGCACTACTGGGGGTAACAAGGAACAACAGCCGATTCAGGCTAGATATCAGGAGGCGCGACTTCACGGTCAGGTCGGCTAGAATCTGGAACCAACTTCCAAGGGAAGTGGTGCTGGCTTCTACCCTGGGGGTCTTGAAAAGAGTCTAGGGAGCCACCTAGTTGGGGTCATTTGACCCCAGCATCCTTTCCTGCCCATGGCAGGGGGTCAAACTAGATGATATGCTTAGGTCCCTTCTGACCCTATCAACTATGAAACTATAAAACTATGAATCTAGTTCACTGGACACCCAGTGAGAGGACAGGAGGGGCTTTGAGGAAATTGATTCCTTGAGGATCTGTTCCATGATTTTTCCAGGGACTAAGGTGAGGCCGACTGGTCTGTAGTTCCCTGGATCCTCCTCCTTCCCTTTCTTAAATATGGGCATTATGTTTGCCATTTTCCAATCATCTGGGACCTCTCCTGATTACCATGGGTTTTCAAAGATGCTGGTTAATGGCTCTGCCATTTCATCAGCCAACTCCTTCAGCACTGTTGGGTGCATCCCGTCCAGCCTCATGGACTTGTACATGTCCAGCTTTTCTGAGTAGTCCCTAACCTGTTCTTTCACTGCTGAAGGCTGCTCACCTCCTCCCCAAGCTGTGCTGCCTGCTGCCTGGAGCTGACCTTGCCAGTGAAAACCGAGGCAAAACAGGCATTGAGGACTTCAGCCTTTTCTGAATCCTCTGCTACAAGGTTGCCTCCCCTATTCATGAAGGAACCCACACCTTCCCTAATCCTCCTCTTGCTACCAACATCCTTGTAGAAACCCTTCTTGCTACCCTTCACATTCCTTACTAGCTGCGACTCCAGCTGTGCTTTGGCCTTCCAGACTTCATCCCTAAAAGCCCAAGCAATGCTCTTATATTCTTCCCTGGTTATTTGTCCAAGTTTCCACTTTTTATAAGCTTCCTTTTTGTGATTTAATTTACTGAAGCGTTCCCTGCTAAGCCAAGCTGGTCTTCTGCCATACTCGCTGGTCTTCCTGCACTTTCAGTAAGCGCTCTTTGAAATACAGCCAACGGGTCCTGCCACCCTGGGTCTGAGTGGGAAGAGAGCTGAAGGAGCCCTTTCCCTTGGGTTTCAGAGAAGGAGCCCCGAGGAGCTGGAACTGCTCAAGGAGAAGAATTGCCTCTAGGCCATAGAGCTAGAAGCCCAGACAGCACAGCATAAGCATGAAACCGAACCGTGTAAGTGAGAGTTAGAAGCCCAAGAAGCACAGCGCAAGCTGGAGCTAGAAGTGCAAGTGGTGCAGCGCAAGCACGAGGCCGAACAATGCCAGTGAGACTTGGAAGTCCAAGAGGCACAGCACAAGCATGAGGCTGAGCAGCATAAGCGTGAGATTGAGCTACTTCAGCTGGGGTTAGAATTGAAGCCCAGGAGGCACAGCGCCAGAGTGAGGCTGAGCTGCAGTGAATGAATTGAATTGCACCCCACAAAATGACCCCCAAGGACTTCATCCTGTACAAAGATGGAGAGGATCTAGAGGTGTTCTTGAGTCATTTTGAAAGCCAAGTGCGCCAATGGAACTTAGAAAAAAAGAGGTGGTCATGAGATATATTGCTGGGCTGGTAATAGGCAACATGTCTGTTATCCTGAACAGCCTGCCCACTAGGTCAGTAAAGGACTATGATGCCTTTAAAGAGGCTGTGAGTAAGAGGTATAAATTGGGTCCAGATCATTTCAGGAGGAAGTTCTGCACAGCTGCCCCACAGCAGGAAAAGGCTATGGCCAAGTTTGTGGCCCAGCTGTGGGAGTCATTCCTTAAATGGGTGGAGGGAACCAAAGCTGACACCAGAGATAAGGTGCTGGATCTTATGGTGTTAGATCAATTCTATTTTGGGTGCCCTGGGGAGATTTTACATCTAGTCAGGGATAAGGAGCCCAAGTCAGCCAGTGAGTCTGTCGACATTGCTGATCAGCTGTTGCTAAAATTGGGAGGGGCTGGACAGAAGGCCTCCCCACTTTGGGAAGGACCAGAAAGGGGGAGGGGGGAGAAGGGAAAAATCAGTCCCTTAATGGGAGATTGAGGTCCCTTTTGCAGAGCAGAGTGGCCCTGGATTTGGCCAATCCACCCAGATCAGGTAGGAAGGCATGGACAACTGGTGTCTCCTGAGTCAGGGGGGCACTTGCCCCCCCAGTGGCCAGTCAGCAATCGGGGGTTCCCCCAACAGCCAATCACACCGGCTGGGAGCCAGAGGAGCTAATGGCCTCCCATAGGGAGGAGATAAGAGTACACAGGAGAGCCATCATCAGGGAAGTGGACTCAGGGCCCTGTATGTCATTGATTAATGCCAACCTTGTTTCACCATCGGATATAGTTCCTGGAAAAACCCTTACCATAGAAGGGGTGGGGCACCAGCCAGTCAAGGGACAAGTAGCACATCTCCCCATTGAGTGGAGGGGCTGGGGAATGTGCCTGCGGATAGGAGCGATGGAGGATGCTCCTGCCCCCCTGCTGATGGGGAGGAATATTATGGGACCTGAGCATATGAGTGCAGCATGGGAGAACATTATAGAACCCCTCCACATTAATGCAGTGACTCGCAGTCAGAGCAAGAAGGTGGAGACAGTAGGTGAGGAAGCCTCCCAGAGCTCAGTAACCCAGTTGGCTATGGGGGTAGGGAGGTAAGGAGAAAGAACCCCCCTAACTGTGGAAACCAGTTGGCTGCTGCGGTAACTGATGTTTCATAGTAGGTTGGGTCAGAACGGACCTGAGCAGATCATCAAGTCCGACCTCCTGCCATGGCAGGAAAAAGTACGGCCTGCCCTGCTGTCCCCTGATCATGCGAGTGGCCTCCTCTGGACCCTCTCCATGCTGTCCACATCCCTCCTGAAGTGCGGCGCCCAGAACTGGACGCAGTACTCCAGCTGCAGCCTGACCGGTGCCGCGTAGAGCGGGGGGATCATCCCCCTGGACCTGCTCGAGATGCATCTGTGGATGCATGACAAGGTGTGGTTGCCTTCCTGACCGTGTCCCCACGCTGCCGGCCCATGTTCATCTTGGAGTCAATGATGATTCCAAGATCCTTTTATGCCTCTGCACTGACGAGAAGGGAGTTCCCCAGCCTGTAGGTATGGTGCCGGTTCTTCCTCCCCAGGTGCAGCACCTTGCACTTGTCCGTATTGAAACCCATCCTGTTCTCATCCACCCATCCCATAACCTGTCTAGATCTAGTTGTAGACTGTCCCTCCCTTCTAGCATGCCCACCTCCCCCCACATCTTAGTGTCATCCACAAATTTGAATAAGGTGCTTTTCACCCCTTCATCCAAATCGCCAGTGAAGATACTGAACAGTGTGGGACTGAAGACCAAGCCCTGGGGAACCCCTCTACCCACATCCCTCCAGGTCGAAAATGACCCATCCACCACCACTCTCTGGGTCGGCCCTCCAGCCAGTTAGCGACCTGTTTGACTGTGTAGGTGTCGACACCACAGTTCCCCAGTTTTTTAATGAGAACAGGGTGAAACACAGTGTCAAAGGCCTTCCTAAAGTCCAGGAAGACTACATCCACCGCAACACCTGCATCCAAGGCTTTTGTGACCTGGTTGTAGAAGGCCACCAGGTTGGTCTGACAGGACCTGGCTCTAGTGAACCCATGTTGGTTGCCTCTCCGCATAATCTCCCCTGCTGGCCACTCGCAGATGTGTTCCTGGATAATTTACTCAAAGAGCTTCCTCAGGACTGAGGTAAGACTAATGGGCCTATAGTTTCCTGGGGCCTCTTTCCTCCCTTTTTTGAAAACGGGGACCACATTGACTCTTTTCCAGTCCTCTGGCACCACACCAGAGCACCACGAGTGCTTGTACAGCCGTGCCAGGGGTCCCGTAATGACCTCTGCCAATTCCCTCAGCACTCTGGGGTGCAGATCGTCAGGACCTGCTGATTTGAACACATCCAGTCCCTCCAGAAGTTCCCTGACTAGGTCCTCACTGACCCGGGGCCTGTCTGTGCCACCCCTGGGTCCATCCTGGACCCCAGTGGGAGGGATGTCCCTGTCCCTGCTCAGAAAAATGGAAGCAAAGAATCTGTTAAAGAGATTAGCTTTGTCATCAGGCGCTACCACCAGATTACCAAGCATGTCCTGCCACATTATTTGGCACCTTCTTTTAACCCCTTGTGCATTTAAAAAAAGGACTTCTTGTTATCCTTGATCCAGGTCTCTAGTCCCAGTTCCATCTCTGCCTTAGCCTTCCTAACAGCCCCCCTACAATCTCCAGCCAAGGAGGTATAATCCTCCTTGGTGATGGACCCTCCCTTCCATTGGATGTATGCCTCCTTTTTGGCTTTGAAGTGTTTGTGGATGCTTTTGGTGAGCCATGGGGGCTTTTGAGCCCTCTTGCCCCCTTTGATCCACATAGGGATTGTCACGCTTTGGGCTTGGAGAATCATCTCCTTAAGGAACAACCACTCTTCTTGGACTCCCAACTGCCCTTCCCTCCGGGACCTCAATGCCTCCCTTATTAGTTTTCTTATCTCATTGAGATCTGCTCTCCTGAAGTCCAGGGCTGCTGCCTTGCTGCAGGCCTTCGCCACCCTGCGCTAGATGGTGAATTCCAGTAGGCGATAGTTGCTGTTGCTCAGATGGTCGAGCACCCGCAGACCCCTCACCAGGTTGTTGCCTGGACCAGGTCCAACAAGGCCTTTCGCCTGGTGGGACTGTGCATCTCCTGGGTTAGATGGAGGTCCTGTAACTTGGCTAGGAACCTACGTGAGCGGTCAGACCTGGCTGACTGCTCCTCCCAGCAGATGTCCGGGTAGTTTAGGTCACCCATGATGATCACGTCCCTCATCTTAGCTGCCTCCATGAGCTGACCTGAGAATTCCCAGTCCAGTTTTTCTCCCTGGTTAGGTGGCCTGTAGTAGACCCCCACCGTTAGGTCCCTTTCCCCCTGACTCCCTTGTATACAAACCCAGAGCACCTCCATCTGCTCTACCTCAGACCCAGTGCTGTTTGCAGAGGATGTGTGTTGCTCTTTGATGTAGAATGCCACACCCCCACCTTTCCTCCCTGTTCTATCCCGCCTGTACAGCCTATAGCCTTTGATGTTCACCGCCCAGTCATGTGTTGGATCCCACCAAGTTTCAGTGAGCCCCACTAAGTCTGGGTTTGTGTTAGCTAGAAGGAGGGCTAGTTCCTTCTGCTTGTTCCCCATACTGCGAGCATTAGTGTAGAGGCATTTAAGGCCTTCTGAGGCTGTATGCACCTCCCGCACAATCCCAGGACTATCCGGCCCCTGTCTCTTACCTGGGTATTTCTTGTGCTCGTTGCCTGACTTGGCTGGGCTGTTCTTGTGGGTGTCTCTTGGTTCAGTGTTCTGTGGCTCCCTTGGTCTTCTTCCTCCCCCTCTGATGAGCCTAGTTTAAAGCCCGCCGGAGGAGATCAGCCAACCTAGAAGAGAACACACGCTTACCTTTGGGGGAGAGGTGAAGCCCATCCCACCCGCGCATGACTCTTGTTCTGAAGTGAGGGTTGTGGTGCAGGAAGCTGAAGCCTGCCATGAGACACCATCCTGAAGCTGCAAGTTGATGTCCTAGATGCAGGTATCATGGCATCTTCCACACCTGCTCACTGGAAGGATCGATGAGAAGACCACCTGTGCCCCTATTTCCTTCAGCTTGTCCCCCAGAGCTTGGTAGTCCTTCATCAGGTGGTCTGGACTGCTCCTGGCTGCATCCTTAGTGCCCACATGGATTAGGACCATGGAGTAGTACCATCCTGCACCATGCCATGGCTTCCTGCTTCCTTCACACTAGCAAGCAGACCCAGAAGCTACAGTAGGTCCTGCTGATCACCCTGGGTGACTCACCATAGGATACAGTATATCACACGTGGCCTGCCAAACCTGTTACGGCAGCAGAAGGCCCTGGAATGAGTCTTCATGCCAACACGCACTGAGCCTCTACACCTGTGCCCCCTGAGCATCCATGACTGGGCCTCCATAGTCCTCCTGGACAATGACATTGAGGGTATCTTGAATGCCATAAATGCTGGGTGCTCTGGGACCACCTCTACATCATGGAGTGAAGGGTCTGGGCACACCCCACTAGCATGGACTGGTGGGAACAGATCATCCTTGGCACCTGGGATGATTAACTGTGGCTCCAGACCTTCCACATGGGACAGGACACCTTCATGGACATCACCCAGGTGGCCCCACACATTGCACACCAGGGTTGGCCCCCTCAATCTGGAGAAGTGGGTGTTCATTGCTGTCTTGAAGCTAACCTGGCAGTCTCTGCTACATTGCCAACCAGTTCAGTGTGGTTATCCACAGCCAGAGAGACTGTCCCGGAGATTTGCCTGGTCATTCAGGACATCATGGCAAACGGCTTCATCTGTCTCATCAACCCGCAGAAGGTGATACCTGGCTTCCAACATATGGGCTTCCCCAACTGCATAGGGGCTGTGAATGGTACCCACATCCCAACTGTCTGCCCACTGCAGGGTAACTGGGCAGTCATCACCTGCAAGGGCTATTATTTGGTCATCCTGCAGGGTGTCTGGTGTGGGACCTAGATAGCCTTTTGGCAGAAAGGGTGGTGATTTTTGGTTATTTTTCCTCCATTACTCAGTTGGGATTAGAGGAACAGATCCAATGGACTCAAGCCTTCTCCTGGGGGCTTGAAGAAATAGGGAGGGTGGACCTACAGGATAAAAAGAAAAGCACTACAAGCAGAAACCTTCAATAGATGATGGTCTGTGTCCCCCAGGTAAGCAAAAGGATAGTAATATGATGTATGAAGCATCAACCACTCAGAAGGATATAAACTGCACAGTAGCACCATGGAACATGGGCAGAGGTGCAGTGATTTGTGACTCACTAAAAAGAAAGATAACCCATATATATATATATATATAATATGAGGTTATATACACACAAAATACTACAAAATACTGATTGGAAAAATGAAGAGAGACAAGGTTCTTTGGGTAAATGTGATATCTTTTATTAGACCAACTAAATAGTTGGCAAAATTGTTCGCAAGCTGCCAAGCACAAACACACTTCTTCATGCATATAGAGAGTAAGCCTGAAGAAGGGTGTTTGTGCCTGAAAGCTTGCAAGGGACAATTTTTCCAACTATTTAGTTGGTTTAATAAAAGATATCACATCTACCCAAAGAACCTTGTCTGCCGATGTCCGTAGACCAACACAGCTACAACCAATAACCCTAAAGCATGGAAAAATGAACACATTTATGGATGGGTAGAGTTTAACTGATCAAGGTAACTGCAGGCAAAGAAATGGAAATGAGTTTATTTTCAAAGTTTTGCAGGGAAAAGAATTCTGGAAATGAAAAGAGTTAGTAGCTGATGAAACTCACTATGGGAAGAAGACCTCATATGTGAAAGCAAGTAATTTAGATAAGCCATGTACAGAAAAAGTTGACTTCACAACAGCTGTAGATGCCTTTCCATCGAGAAGGATGATCTGCACAGGAATGGATATGAATGGACAGGTTTAAAAAAGGGAAGGGTGTATGATGCAGCCCTTTGGATTTACAGACAGACAGAAGAAGAATGGGGGAGACTTCTTAAACACAAAAAAATAAAAGGCGAGGAAAAAAGAAATAGGTTGGTACTGGTCAACAGTCGCCCAGGAAAAAGAGTGAATCTTGAATCATCTCCGCAACAAATAGTCATTCAACCTAACCAACTTCAACAAGTTACAATTTTTATGTGATGGGGCCCCTGGAAGTGCGATAGAGACGTGACATAACACACGTTCAAAGCTACAGAGTATTTTAACATGGTGGATCATGCAAAAAACAAACGCTCATCAGAGCTCTATTATCTGAGGACACTCAAGAGCAGAGCACCTTGGGGGACTTCTGTTCAGATTCCCTGTGAGGGTAAAGTGCAGGTGAGTCCACCTGCATCCCATGTGCCTTTGTGGGGCTGAGCTGGTGCCCCCCCCATGCGAGCACCAGACTAACCCTGACCCTTGGTCAGTCGCAGGCAGGAGGCAGAGGGGAGAGGAAGGGGAGAGGTTGGGAGGAAAGTACCCCTCAACCTGTTTGCAATGGAAGCTGGAGAAGGGGGAGACCAGAGCCCCCACAGGCCTGAACAGGGCTTGGATCCTTCCTTTGCCTAAACTCCCAGCATGACTGTTTTGACAGCAGCCTCAGCAGGGGCTGACCAGGGCACCCCCTCCACCATGGATCACATTTTTCCTGGCTGCTTGCCCCCCTGTGCTTGGTGGGTTGCTCCCGCGCCTGGAGACTTCCCCCACGTGGTGAGGGGGCTCTTTCCAGGGGTGAGCACACACCCGGTGATGCCAGCAGGCACAGGGACAATCTCCCTGCAGGGTCATGCTGCAGAGGGGAAGTCTCTTTTCCTGGAATTACTTCCTCCCTAGCATGGATCATAACAGCCAGGGCCAGCACGTGCACAAGCCCCCACTGTCTTCATAGTCCGCTCGCTGTGTGTCTCAGTCATCCTGCACCATCCCATGTCTGGCTTCCCATGCCCAAGCAGGGAGACCCAGGTGCTGCTGATTGCCCTGTGTGACTCTTACTGGAGGATGCAGGACATCATGGCCACCCAGCTGAACCTGCTCCAGCAGTGGGTGGCTGTGGCACGCGCCCTCATACCAACAAGCATGAAGCCATCAGTCCTGCTTCTGTGTACCCTCCCATCCCCACCTCCCACCTGCCAAGCATCCTCAGCTGTGCCTCCAGCTTCCTGCTGACAGATGAAGTTATCTTGGACGCCACGAACAGCAGTGCGCTCCAGAAGTGCCTTCGGACTGTCAAAGCATGGGATCTGGACCCACCTCACTAGCAGTGGCTGGTGGAAGTGGATTGTCCTTGGCACCTAGGATTATAACTTGTGGCTTCAGACCTTTCATATGTGCTGGGACACCTACATGGACATCATTACCCAGGCAGCACGTCGCATTACACACCAAGATATTGTCATACAGCCAGCACAGTCCAGAGAAGTGGATGACCACTGCTGTCTTGAAGCTGGCCACCCCCCAGCAGTCTCCACTACATTGCCAACCGCTTCAGTGTGGTCAGGTCGAGGGCTGGAGAGGCTGTCCAGGTTTTCCTGGTCATCCGAGATGTCCTGACAAAGCGCTTCATCTGCCTCATTAGCCCACAGGAGGTGGTTGCTGACTTCCCAAGTGTGGGTGGACAGCACCCACATCCCAATCATCTGTCCATCCCAGGGTGTCTAAATCTTGGTTACCCTACAGGGCGTCATTGACCATCAGGGCCACTTCACCCACATCCTTGCTGGCTGGGCAGACAGCGCCCACAATATGCATGTCTTCTGAACTCTCCACTCCCCATCCTGATGGAGAGCAAGTGTTACACCCCTGCTTCCCAATTGTGTCATTGCCATCCCCTCCCCACCCTCTGCCCCAAATCCATGATCCAGGGTTACCCCCTCCTGCCCTGGCTGATGAAGCTCTACGGAGTGGGGCAGCTGGACCACCAGAAGCACTTCAACTACTACTACAGCAGCTGAGTGCACCTTTGGCTGCCTCCAGGTGCATTGGCAGGCTCAGTGCAAGTCTCAAGATGGACACGGAGAACCTGCCACAACTCATCGTTGCTGTGCGCGTCCTCCACATCTGTGAGAGCAGAGGGGAGGTATTCCTGGAAGCCGGGGCATGCGGACCAGGTATGTCGGCATGAGCACGTGCTGAGGGCGAGCTCTCCACCACCGTCAGGGGGCCCTGGCACTACACAACGGCAGGCTGGCCATATCCACGAAGCCCTAGCCATCTCAGCACTCTTGTGGACTGCATGGCCGAATAGGGGCAGTGTGCTCCATGGGCCAATACCTTGGCAAGGGGCCATGCTTCTCCAGCCCCTGAGCCACAGGCTTCACATGAATGCAGTGTGATGAAGACACAAGCCTTGTTTTATACTGTTGTATTTGCAAAATTAGTAAGAAAACCTGCAGAACACTTGCCCTCCCTCTTCCCAATTCACACTAACTGGGGAGTCTTTGAAGGGTGTGTGGGGGTGGGATGCAGTGGGGAGAGAATGACCATGGCAAGACAGGTTAGGACACGGATGGGGGATAGTTGGAGATGGGTGGGGGTCTCTAGTAGAGGGTCATAACTGAAGGAAAAGAAAACCATGGCCCTTGAGGCATGAAATACAGGGCCTCTCAAGGGGGACATAACACCCTGTCCTCCTGGCTCTCCCTCAGCCCAGGTCCCCGCGGCCCAGTCTCCCTTTTCGAGTGCCAGTGGCTGGGCCATCTGGTGGGCTGGCCTGCTCCCCGGCTTTGAAGTGCTCTTGGGGCTCTTCAGGGCTGGGCTGAAAACGCTTTGGGGGCCTGCGCCTTCGGGCCGAACGCCCAGAGTCAGGGGAAGAGGGTGGAGCCATGAATGGTGCCATTGTCCCCATTGTCCCTGGCTGTTGCCCCAGGGAAGTGTCCCTAAGTTGTGGGTCAGTATGTTGTGAAGGACTGGGCACTTGGCAACCCAGCCACTCCTGGATGGGAGGGCTATCTGCTCCCTCCAGAATGGAGGGCTGGCACCCCTCAGGGGGGACATATGTAGCTGCCAATCGGTTCAGGATCATGTGGCTCAATTCCCTCTCCTGGCGCAGCAACTCTATGAGCTCTGCTGTGGCACGGTTTGCCTCATCCAAACTGTGTTTGGCTATCTGGAGCCCCCGCTCCTGTGCCGCTGCAGCCCGCTCCTGCGCCGCTGCGGCCCGCTCCTGCGCCTGGACCAGCCTGTCCATCTCCCCCTTCCTCTCCTCGTGCTGAGCCCGCAGCTCCTGGCGCCAGGAATCTGCAGTGCGTGCACGGCGGTCACAGAGCGAGACCAGTGACTGTAGCATTTCTAGTTTACAGCCCTGACGACGTCTCCTGACATCTCTCATGCGTTCAGCAGATGTTAGCCCGGCTGGCCTCGAGGTACCATCCACTTCCTCCTGAGCTGGCCTCCCATGCACAGACCCGGCATCTGAAGTCAGGGGAGAGACAGAGGCTTTGTATGAATTTGAAACTTTCAGTGATAATAATGTATTATAAAGACAGGCTTCCTGGACTCTCTCATCACTTGCCTGGACTAATAGATGTCATCCAGCAAGCCATGGAGTTTTGATGCCAGGGCACCCCCTCTCCTCCCACTGGGCCAGTGCCCCAGACGGAGAGGGGCAATCTGCTTTGACGGCATCCCAGGGAAGACCAGTTTGCCGTATGTGCGACTCCACCTCCAGTGGTACCCGTGATAGAGCTCTGAAGTGCTCACACCCCAGGATGAATTTGTGATCATCAGGGATCCGGGTTTCCCGTTTCCCACGGAAAAATGGAGTAAATGGCAGATTTAAGTGGCAAACGCAAGTCTCATTTTACCAGACAAACCCATAGATTTTGCTGTTTTGCAATTGGCTCCCTGCAGGCTGGCAGAGCTCCAGCCTACAAGGAGCTGGGAGGGAGCAGGAGGAAGCTGGAAAGACAAGGGCTGCCATGTACATAGACATGTACTTGGCCACAGGCAGCCTGAAGAGCAGCTCCAGCAGGTAAGTGTGTCGGGGGGCTGGGGATTGAGGCCCCTGTACGGAGGGAGGGAGCTGGGCAGGGCTGGGGCTGCTGCCAGCCAGGTGGGACTTGGGGCCCAGGGCTCCAGTGCACGGCTGCAGGGCCCCAGCGGGGAGCAGGACAGGGCTGTGGGTGGCTCATTCGGAGACGGCTGGTTCCCTGCTGCCATGCGCACTACTGGGGGGCAGAGGAGACCCACGCCCCCCAGATCTGTACCCAGGGCAGGCGCAGGCTGCAGGCTCGAGCTCCCACCCTGCTTCCCTTCCCCAGACTCTCCAGAACCAGTGGGCATGACCCGGTGTGGCTGGGGATGGTGAGGCCATGCAGGGATTCCTTGCCACTGTGAGCTCCCCCCTTGCTGCCCTGGTGACGCACCTGCCGCTGCTTTGAGGGGTGCAGCCCCATGCCGCTGCCCTCGCTGCATCCCCACACACAGGAGGCGTCTCTGGGGCACTGGAGGGGCAAGAAGTGGTGAGGAGATTTTTCACGTGACTCCTCCACTCCCTGCCACGTGGGGGGAGGCAGGGAACGGCAGGCCCCCTGCTCGCTGCTGTTCTCTGCCACCCTGCTTCCCATCCCGCGACCCAGCACGACAGGGAGCAGAGGAGCCATGCGGAAAACGTCTGCCCCGGCTGCCTCGGCAATGCACCTCCTGTGTGCGGGGCTGCGGCCCTCAAGGCAGTGGCAGGCACTGGAGGCGTGTTGCCAGGGCAATGGGGGTGGAGCTTGCACAGGCAACAAATCCTTGTGCGGCCCTGCTGTCCCCAGCCGTGCCAGGTCATGCCCACCGGCTCTAGAGGCCCTGGGGGAGGGAAGTGGGGTGGGAGCTTGAGCCTGCAGCTTGTACCAGCCCCAGGTACAGATCTGGGGAGTGCGGGTCTCCCCAGCCCCCTGGGCACGTGCACAGCAGTGGGGAGCTAGCCCTCCCCTTCCCCTGGACAAGCCACCCAGGGCCCCGTCCTGCTCCCACCTGGGACACACAGCCGCATGTTGCGGCCCTGGGACTCGAGCCCAAATCAACTGGCCAGCAGCCTCAGCCTGCACCTGCCCTGAGCACAGATCTGTGGGGTGTGGGTCCCCCCTGCCCCTTGGGAGTGTGTGCAGCAGCGGGGAGTCACCCCGCCCAAGCCCGCAGCAGGGGGAAGTGGGGGCAGGGGGCTGCAGACCTGGGTCCGTACCCCTGGCAGCTGGGGGCCCCCTCCGGCAGGGCTGGGGGCAGAAAGGCAGGGCCATTGCTTTGGGGACCTAGCTGCAGGCTCCCACCCCACAGCTAGATTCCCCTTCCCACTGGAACCAACAGTGAACTTCTGTTTGGTTTGGGGTAACGCTGTAACTCAGCACTTTGCAGAAAATGTTCTGAGTTATAGCTGGGACCAGCACTTCTGTCTGCACCCACAATGGACATGAGAACTAGCAAGGCATTGTAGTAACAATTAGTCCAATTTCTGTTCCCAGTAAGCGAGAGGAGCTGTTAATTGCCCTGTTCTGGCTGCAGGCTGGCTACTGGCCCCTCTGCAAAGCTGAGGGTTTTGGAGGGGTGGGTGATCAGTTTTCTGATCAATGCTGAATGCATATTTCACTTTGGTGTCTGTCCTGTTTCATAGTACCTGGGCAAGGGGAACAATTCACCCACCTCACCTACACCTGCGCCCCAGCCAAATGAGATACTAGTCTGACCACAGGGTTGGCCAGGATCAGCTGCAGCTCCCACCATTGGTTCATTTCTCCCTTCCCTTCCCCTTCGCCCCGGCTCACCCCATGTACTAACCCTGCACCCCAGGTCCTCCTGGCTGTGTGGAGCTGTGGCTAGTTGTGCCCTCCAGGGCTGACGGGTGTCCTTCCTCTGGGCCCGAGTCGTCAGGACAAGGGTGAGGAAGGCTGGCGGTGGGTTGCTCAGGCCGTGGCCCCTGTGTAAGGAACACTGTACTGGGGCCTGTGTGCTTGGCCACGGTCTGTTGGGTTGAAGTCAGGTTTGGTGTTGGCTCCTGTGAGGTGGAAGGCACCTCTGGGGAATCCAGGTCCTGCATCTTGATGTCTGTGTCATCAGAGCTCGCTTCCCCCTCCTGCGTGGTACGCTCTGTGGTCTTACTCAAGGGCAAGAAAATGTCCTGAGAGCAGATTTCCAGCTTCAGCTGGACCTCCGCTCCCATACTCTGAGACGAAGTGGGGACCAGCAGCAGTGTGCTTGTCTCCTTGGGGGCTGGCACCAGCAGCTGTGTTCTTCCACTAGAACCTCTGAGAACCCCTTCCTGGCCATCTGTTTCTCTTGCTATCGCAGGGCGTGTCGCCAACTCCTCCTCATCTGGAGGGGTCCCTGGCTCCAAATCCTCCTGCCCCGCTGTGGTACCATAAGTGTGTGGGGTTTCAACAGCCCTGTCCTTGGCAAGGATGCGGGAAAGCTCATCATAAAAGGGCATGGTGGGCCTTCGGGCCCCAGAATGCTGGCTAGCATCGTGTGCTTTGCTAAACTTGCTCTTCATCACCTTCGTCTTTGCGCGACATTGCATCCAGTCCCTGTTGTGGCCACGGGCCTGCATCTGCTGGGCAATGCATGTGAAGATATCCCTGTTGCGGTGCCTTTTCTGTAGCTGGTGTTGGATCTTTTTGTCACCCCAGATGGCGATGAGATCCCTCACTTCCCCATACTCCCAGTTGTGACCACGGGTTTGGCTGCTGGAGGATGAGGGAGCTGGGCCATCCATAGTCTGTGACGTAGCTCGTGGGTTCTCTACAACACCGGACAGATGAGGATCTGGCTGGTAGGGTAGAAGAGTACCTGGGAGTCAGCAGTAATGCCTGGACCCCACACTGCGTGCCAGGAAGGATTACTGAAAGTACTGTGGTACTGGCAAAGGTGTGGGTCCTGGCATGTGTCTGCTCCTCTGACAGCAGCTGTGTGAGGCCACTGTCCAGATCAGGGTCTCAAATGGTCAGGACATCCCCATGGCCTCAAACCCTGGAAGGGGCTCCTAGCAATTACCCCTTCATTGTGAAAATGATCCCTCGATTGTGAAATATCCCACCCCACAGGGAACTCCTATTGTCCTCTGTCTGCCATAGCCTCTATCTGTCTGCTTCACAGCAGGGGATGATGGCTAGTGAAGCCCATCATCTTCTATCTGCACCAGATGGGCACACCCTGCCTGCCTCACAACAGGGACTGATGGCAATCCCAAGGGGCAGCGATTGGCAAGTGGGGGGCCTAGCTAGGTTTCCCTGCCTTAGGGAGAGTCCCCTGAGCCCACTGGCACTGGCTCTGGGGGTGCAGAAGCCCCCAGAGCTCTCCCACCTGCACTAACCACCGGCTGGCTGCCTGCGTCAGTGTGGGCAGACATGGGGAAGGTGGTGATGGAGCCAGCGATTAGGGCTTGGGTGGGGGCCCTGGCCAGGTCCCACCCCTAGGGAAAGGGTCCCTAAGCCCACTGGCACAGGGTCTGGGGGCGTGCAAAACCTGCCCAGAGCCCCACCACCTGCAGTGCAGCAATCAGGATAGGGGAGGTTCTGGCCAGCTTCTCCCCAACTACAGAGATGGTCCCTAGTGCTTGATGGGTGCAGCCCCCAAGAGCCACCCCTTTCCCCCTCCAACATGGAGGAATTCTGCATGGGTGGGGGAGGGAGTGCGGTGGCACAGCCAGCCAGCTCCCAGTAGCGCGGCAACCGAGGGACTGGCATGCTATTAAAAAGCAGCCAGTTCAGGCCACTGTTAAGATGCAACAGGCTGACTGTGGGGTGGGACCTGAGCCCCACAGCCAGCCGGACTGGGGCTAGCACCTGCCCAGATAGTAGCAGGGGTAGCTAGGCCAGGCACGTGTGGTGGCACTGGGGTTGGCACTGCAATAACCAGCCAACCCACCACTGCTACAGCATCTCTGGGTGGGGGTACAGCTGGGCAGTAATTGGGTGTTGCGGGGGGCTCTCTCCTGGAACTCCCAGTTTTAAAATGCTCTCTTGAAACGCCCATTAGAGGAAGCTGAGGCAGTGCTTCCAGAGGCAGGGAGTGCTGGACCCACAAGCGCTGAGACCAGCACTTCTAGTCCCAGCCTCTCAGGCTATCTATACATGGCAGTGAGCTCCTGCTTCCCCTCAGGTCTTCCCTGCTGGCTCAGTTTGGATGCAGCCACTCTTGCTTGTGGCTCTTGAGATTTCTCAGCTCCTCTGCTTTTCTCCATACCCCCAAATCTTCCAGGACTTTGCCCTGGCTCCACGCTCACACCCCACTGCAGCATGTACCTTGCTCACAGCCACGTTCTCTCTCTGCTGTGGGCACCAGCTCTGCTTCTCGTGAACTTGGCCCAGGACAGGTGTTGGGAGTCCCCTCTCCCCAGATCTTCCCAGGGATGGCCTCAGCAGCTGCAGGTTTCCAGGCCCTTCCTCAGGCGGCTGCTCTTCAGCTGTACTCAGGGGCCATCCACCTGCTGGGAGGGAAAAAGTATTCAGAGGTTGCAGGCCTCACTGGAATTTAGATGAACATTTAGGATGCTTGTACAAGTGACGAGGTGCACTAATACACATGATGAAAATTGCCCTTTTGTGTGGCTTAATGGCATCATACTTTACATGCATGCAAGTTTTTGGCAATATAAATGAATTTGTGTTTCATAGCTTCATAGACTGTTAAGGGCTGGAAGGGACCTTGTAAAGCATTGGGTCCAGTCCCCCTGCACTACGCTAAATGAGTTTGTGCTGTCATAAACTAATCCCCATCCCAATGTAGTTTAGTTTGCGATGACACAGCTTGGAACAGTGGAGCCATTAATCTGTCATGTGTACATGGGAATTCACTGAATGACATGTGGTGAGCCCCTTTGTCTACACAATTTTTGTGTAGTGACCCCCCCTTGTCTGCCAAGCATCACTACAATTTGCAGGTATTTGTGCATAATGAATGTTCTTTAGGACACCCTTGGCAGGAGGGGGGGAGCCCTGGTGAATGCCGCTGACTGGTGCCAAAACTTGCAACAACTGCAGAGCATAGCTCTTGTGTGCCCAGCAAAAATCCCCAGACTTTGCTTGGCAACAGCCATGAGGAACCCCTGCTCCCCTCCACCCTGCACCTCTAAAACATCCCTTTTTGGTTGGCTGTGGTGTAATTGTCCCATCGCCATTAATTTGCTCGCCAGTTTTACGTAAACTCAACAAGCAGACTTCTGTGAGCTCGCATGAGTATTAAGCGTGCACACTTCATGAACAGCAGGTGAGTCCTGTCACCATTCATTCCCTCACTGGCTATGTCTCAACTGCTCACCAGTTCAGACCGTGTCCTGCTGAGAATGGAGTCTTGACACATGGGTCACTAGGTAGCCTGCTGTTATGCAATGCCCCAACAGGAAGCCTGTGGGTGCCCATTGAGGGCCTAACTCTCAGTGCATGGCTCATTGGGTAGCTTACTACTGTGCCATGGCATACACAAAGCTAAAAGACCTAGCAGAGCTAAAAGACATCCAGAACAAATATGTGCATAAGGTACAAAGTTGCCACTGGTGCAGACCCTGCCTGGTGCCGGCATGTCTGATGTCCAAACTTTGCCCAAACACTGCAGGGTAGGAGGGGGGTGAACTTCCCTTAGTCCTGTCTCCTCAGGACTTATAAATTGAGGGCACAGCTCCCCAGGGTACCCCTCGTTGATCCAAGATGTCTGACATTTGGGGGAGAATGGAGCAGGCCAGGGTGTGTAGGTCTAGGTCCAATTAGTGCTGGGAAACCCTGAAGTTGCATGCCAATTCATCTGCAGACAAAGAGCCAACTGGCACATCTATTTTGATGTTGCCAGGAGAATGGGCAAGTGGGGGCACACCAGCACAGCAGTCCAGTGCCATGTCAAGGCAAAGATGCTGCAGGCTGCTTTCCGCAGCGATGGTGCCGGAGCACAGCAGCAGGGCACCCCACTGCATGACATGGCCCATTAGAGAGGTACTGGACTGCCATGAATGCACAGGGACAGAGGCCTCCGAGGCGTTCCTACCTGTGGATACATTGCTAGCCATTGCTGTAACTCGTAGGGGCTCCAGTGGAAAAGATAGCAGCAGGGTCCTGCTCATGCCGCCTGCGGCTTCCAAGGATAGCCCGTGGAGCTCAACCTTCCCACCTAGTATGTGAAGCCCTGGGGACCCTTTGAATCACTGGTCACCTGAACTGACAGCTGTGATTAGGCTGGGCTGTGAGGTGAAGGGAGAGAGAGGGAAGTGTAGGACAGTGCTTTAGAGACCCCGGGAGTTAGTGCGCAGTGCAGTGAGGTACAGGGCAACCCATAGCAGGGAAGCACATCAGTAGCCAAAGCGGCTGAATGCTTGTTTGCAGCCACTCAGGGCCTGCTACCACCCATGGCCAGACACCCCTTCTTGGTTATTTTGATCCAACTGCTTCCTATCAGCTCACAAGATTTGCTGAGTGTGTCTTTTTAGAGCATTGTCCTTAATTCACTGTATTTTCTGCACTTCTTGATTTTCAGCTCTGCTTGCAATGCTGTCACAGAGGATATGCAGGCTAATGAGGCAGGCTGCCACTGATGCACGCATGGACAAGACTGCAAACGCCCTTATGGACTGCAAACATTGGCTGCACGAGATGGTGAGACAGAGCTGTCTGGCTACAAGCAGATTTATGGTCATCCAGCACAACAGGAATTGCACCGAATGCAGAAGGCTTTCCCAGACCCAGAAGGACCCACAAACATTGACCAGGCTACTTGCAAGAATTCTGTGCCCGCTGGTCATTGGCCTTGCTCCTGCCTGGGAGCAGCACAGGCTGGGGCAGATTCACACTCCACCAGTTTACAGTCAAGCTCAGAAAGTCCACCTTGGAGCCAAGGTCTTTTAGTTAGAAACAATTATTGCTTAGGCTGATTTTTTTTCACAACTCATTCATCATTACAGTAGTAAAAGCACATTCCTCTGTTGTACTAATTATGCACCATTATCTTATAAAAAGCTGTTCTGTGGTTTGCTTAATTATGGTTAATATTTGGTTTGCAAACAAAGGTTTCTATTTGCATTGTTCGATTCTTCACTTCATGTTCCCTGTGGTTAAGAGTGGAAGTGTAGAAGGGTGGGGGGAGGTGATTTGCTGGCATGTAGTGGCAATTAACACTTAGTCAAGTCTCCCTGACTGTTTTTGAAGTTGTTTTGTTCTTAAATACTGCCAATTATCCGGTTGAACTCCTGACCCCTAAAAAGCTGCATGCACTCAAAGGAAATATATGCACTGTGCAGCACCCGCCCAATTAGTGCTTCCCGCATTAACAAAATTCTGGGCCAGCCCATCACAATCCAGCCTTGGTTTGACCGCTGTGTCTTTCTCTGGTCACAATAATGATAGCACAGACCTTGGAAGCCTCCACCCCCACCCCAAGCTCCCCCCTTAGGTGGGGTGGCCAGGGACCACTAGGAAGCTGCATGAACTCAGAGGAAGTATTATGGACGCTGTGCAGTAGCCCCGATTACTGTTCACCTCCATACCACACAGTACCCACATTCTGGGCAAACACCACCCCCTTAGCCCAGAAGTGGACATGCCCTCTTTCATTAGTGCAATGTGTCTAAAACATGCCTGGTTTTCTTTGGTTTGGCTTACCACCCCACGCCCCCCACACACAACCCACACCTCTACAACCCTTCCCATGACAGGAGACAGACACAGATGAAAATTCATTTTAATTTCACCAAAGCATTTATTTTGTCAGTAGCCAAAGCAAAACTGAAATAACGCAGGAACAAAATGCCCACTCCTCAATTTCCTACAGAAGTGACAGCACAGCACTAACAGCTAAAAACTCATCACCTGTCACTGGCTCTTCTTCCCCCCATGCTTCCTCTGTCTCTCTCCTTTGTCCCTAAAGCACTGTGGTGCTCTCTTCGGCCTACTAGAGTAGGGACACCCCTCGCTCGCAGGCACAGTGGCTGTCGCTGAGGTTGTCGCCACGGGGGGCTGATCACAGATAGAAGTCTCTATGCGGGTCAGCTCACGGATAGGGGCACCCACAGTGGATGTTGCATAGGTGGTCTCAGGGGAGGGCAGCTCATGAATGGGGGCTGGGGTCATGTGTCTAAGGAGCTCCCATCTAAATTTGATCTCCATTCGCCGGCTCCGGGTGATATTCTGACAGCACTTATGGGCCAGGTCAAGGAATTTTCTTGGGCTGGCCATGATGTCCCAGTGAGCTGCTGCCTCTCATTCTTCAACCATTCTATACACTTCCTGGAGTTCATTCTGCCATTCATCTGCGGACTATACTTGTGATTCTGAAGCCACCACCAAAGCCTCCATCATGCTTTCTCTTGACTGTCGTTGCCTGTGACGGAGATCACGCATTCATTCAGCTCCAGTCCATGCTGGTGGCCATGCTTCAGGTGCACATCCCCACCTTCCAGCGGATGTGGTAGCTGGTAACAGGAATGGGAGAAAAAAAAGGTGTTCATGGTCAAAGATCTTGCCCCCACTTCCTGTAGTGGACAGACTATTGGTGATCACCACGCAGCATCCCTGCCACTTGGTGAATTAACGCAGCCACCCGCAAAGGATGATTATGCAGGAACCCAGATGTCTCCCCAGTCCACTACGGAGTTCACTGTACATCTCTCACCAGCACAAATTCCTGCCACTAAATGAATTAATGCTTCCCCCCACAATCAATTTTAAGAGAGGGCACAGCAGGTCCACCCCAATGTAAGCAAAACACAGTGCAGGGACCTCACACCCACATTTCTTCCCCAGCTTCTGTGGGGTTGAGGGTGTTTGCTGGAGTGATACTTTAGGGTGGGTCTATTCATTTTTCCTCTTAGCACTATTATCTGCAGCCCTGAGCAGATCATAGGTTTCTGGGGTTATCAGACACCCCAAGTTTTTTAGAGGAGGGATGGTTACAGGAACCTGAGGTATGTAGGAATTGAAATGTAAAGAGCAGGGCTGTTATAATGCTAATGACCCTATTCAACAGCCCTACCTATTCAACCTCCATAGCGCAAGCAGGTGGTGTTCTGAGCGAAACAGTAAGTGTTGTGTCCTGCATAACAACACAGCTTCGATGAATCCTGATGGAATCTGCGAAGAGAACCAGATGCTGTTGGATGCCCTGCAGGTCTCCAACTGGAGAATGGAGGCACTTGATAATGCAGCGATACTGCTACTGTGATAACGCAATGCAGGCTGTGATGGACCTTCTACAAAGGCGCGAACGCAGGTCAGTAGCTTCTCAGGCCTTGTTATACCAGTCAGTGGGCTGTGAGCTGAAATCCAAGAACTGAGAGAAAGCCGTGGATATCAAGGCAGACAGGGCTCTGCAGATCAACCTACAGAGCAACGATCACAAGGTCTGGGCTCATACGAGCAGCTCTGGTGGGAGTGCATCATACTGTTGACTTGGGATGATCAATAGTGGCTTGAGAGCTTCTGCATGACCAGGGACACATTTATGCACAGTCTTGCTGTTGTCGCTACACATTGAGCACCAGGACACTGTCATGCATCACCCCATCACACCAGAAAAGCGGGTGGGACCATCATAAAACTGGCCACTCCCACCAGCCTCCCCTCCATCGGGAACAGTTTGACATGGCTCTGTGTGGCTGGAGTGGTGATATGCGAGGTGTGCCAGCTGCTGCACGACATTGTGGCAAACAGCTTCATCTGCCTCCATAACCCCAGGGAAGTTGCTGAAGGCTTCAAGACCATGGGGTTCCCTAACCGTGTGGGTGCACTGGATGGCACACACATCCCAGTCTTATCCCCAGCCCAGGGGAGCTGGTCATTTACCAACAGGAAGAGATTTGCCTCAGTGATCCTCCAGGCTACAGCTGATCACCAAGGATGCTTTATTAACATTTATACAGGCTGGGCAGGCAGCGCTCATAATGCGTGTGTCATTTGAAACTCACTGCTGCCTGGCACGATGGAGGAAGGACAATATGTGCCTGGAGTCCCCGATGCAGTGATCTGGGATGTTGCCGTGCCCCTGCTTATCACAGTGGACGTGGCTTACCCACTCCTGCCCTGGCTCATGAAGCCATATGGAGGACAAGTTACTGACTGGCAAAAGATGGTATTCAACTACTACCTCAGCAAATGCCAGGTGACTGTTAAATGCACCTTTGGCTGTATGAAAGCATAGTGGAGGTCACTGAACTACAGGCTCGAGGTACAGCCAGAGAACATTACGGCACTCATTGTGATAGCCTGCATGCTCCACAACACTTGCGAGACCAGGGGGAGGTATTCAGTGAGTCCCAGTCTGAGGAGGTGTGGGAGGCAGCAGCTGCCAAACAGAGATGTGAGCAGGCAGGGCACGGTGCCCCCTGTGATCAGCATGCAAGTGCTAGTTGGGGAGCCATTATGTGGAACTGCCTGGCCGCACACATCCCAGCTGCTGCAGATGGCAAGGGTGCTCTGTAGGCTACCGACTGATCAGCGCTAATGCGAAACCGTTCAGCAGTTACTGTTGTTCCTATAAATAATATAAAAAAAAATAGTTGCAACACTTCTGTCTGTCTCATAAGTACACTGTCTCTAGAGGGCGGGGCAAGCTGCAGCAACGGTGGGGGTGGGCAGAGAGGGCTGAAGTCTACAGGTTTTCCTTGTTTTGTGCATATGGGGGGTGAAATGTGGCAAGGATATTAAAATGCATTACCTACCACTGGTCACATTAACTCGATGCCCAATATTTACATGAAGAAATAAGAAATGCATGAGGTGCTGATTTGTGCACATATTATAAGCACTCGGAGAATATCAGTGCCCTGTTGGTAGGGGCAGCTGTCTGAGTGAAATAAAAAAAATAGTGAATTTACGCACGAAATTTGTAGATTCACAGATGTTAGGGTTGGAAGGAACCTCACTAGGTCAGGAAATAAAGTTTACTTGATGACAAAGACATAGGAAAATAAAAAGATAAGAATGAAAAAGAAGGTAAGAATAAAAAGAAGAACATAAGAACATAAATGTTAAAAATATCAGCGTAAAAATTCAAAAAATTAAAAAATGTGTAAAAAAAAAAATGAAATTAATGGAAACGACACCTAACTAAATTAATTAAATCGCACCACTTCTGGCCATCTATACATGTCAGTGAACTGTGAGCTATAGGCATCACCAATCTGTAGCACGGATTAGCGGTGTGCGGCGCCCCCTGCTGCAATGTAGTAGAAAGAGCTCTGTGGGGTAGATTGCTATGTGGCACCCCCTGCAATAATTTACTGTGACTAACAGACTGAGTGCTTAATGAGATTCAAGACCAATGTTGTGTAAACAATATCAGAAAAATAAGACCCACCGTTTCAATTTAGGGGGCACAGAATGCAACCCTGAAGGACTAAACTCCCATCACGTGTGCAAGGCCCCTTAGAGAGTGCTCAGACAAAAGCTTTCTTAAAGCACTGGCCTCACATAAGCAAAACGGGTGAGTAGGCCAGAGGATGGTAGGGGGAGACTGCTGTACAGTCCAGTACCAGTTTGATAAAGGCTGTTATGGGAACCCTGGATCAGCATGTGAAGCAAGCCCATGGCACAGGAGAGCTCAAGATAGTCGAGATACTGGTGGAACGTAACACATAGTGTGTCTTGACCACTGTATTACAGGAGAAATAAAGGGGACTCTGGATTGCTTAGGGCAGGGGTGTGCAAAATATGGCCCGCAGGCCACTTTTTTCCAGCCTGCGGGGCCCCTCCAAAATGCAGATACAGGCTGCTACCTGTCTGCTGGCTTCTGCCATGCCATGCAGGACTGGACAGGCTGGGCTGGGTCCTTGCTACACTTCAGGTATCCCAGCCTTGCAGCCAGGAATTGCTTGCCAGAGCCAGGGGCGATGCAGGGTGGGCTGGGCCCAGGTAGGTACACTGACAACAGCCATGCTGTGATCCCACGGGAGGCCCAGTGCTCCTGCTGCAGTCACTGGCTGACCTACCCCCTGGTGGCACATTGCCCATGACTTCCAGGCCCGTTGCTGCATGCTGGATTGCAGCCCCCCTGGTTACCTGGCCAAGGTCCCTCAATCAGCTGGGCAGCTGTGACAACAAGGACATCTACATAACTGGTAAGGGGAGGGGCCAGGTCACGGGCAATGCCATGAGCTGTTATGGTTAAGCGACATAATTAGAAAAGTTTAAAGGGGTAATTTTTTAAACGACTGCCACCATGTGTGGTGGGCCAGTAAGGGGTGTTCCTGCGCTGCGCCACCCACCTCACTGCGCCCAGCAACCTTCCAGGCTCCGAGTGCCTCCCCGGGGGCGCCTTGCGACTGGGCGCCCCCACAAACCAAGAAGCAAGGCAGAGCCTGCCTTGGCTTGGCTGGATAGGACACGAGGTTTGTCCCTAGATTTGGAGCGACGGCAGCTCCCCTACATGGGCTGACCAGAAAGGGCAGCCCTGATCCAGTGGTCTGGAAGCCGGGGTGCCAGGAAGCATTCGACACCCTAAAGGCCGCCCTGGTCAAACAACCAATTCTGAAGGCACCGGTCCACGATAAACCCTTCTACGTCGCCACGGATGCTTCCGACTCAGGACTAGGAGCTGTCCTCTTACAAGAGCACAAAGAGACTCGACACCCCATGGCTTACTTAAGCCGGAAGTTAATCCCTCAGGAGTGGAACTTGTCATCTATTGAAAAGGAGCGTCTGGCAGTTGTCTGGGCGCTGAACAAGCCGAGGCCCTATCTGTGAGGGCAGCAGTTCACTGTCCTATCAGACCGTGCCACACTTCAGTGGTTGCAAACCATGCAGAATACCAACGCCAAGCTGCAACGATGGGCCTGGCAGCTTCAAGAGTTCAGCTTCACCGTTGAACACATCAAGGGAAGCCAGAATGTGATAGCACATGCCCTGTTGCAAGGGACTAAACATCCACAATCCTCTGACTACTGCACACATCTCCAAATATGCTTCACAGCTATGCAGAAGAACTTCAGAGAAAATTAGAAATCATTTACTTCCCCAATCTACTCCAAAAGAGACGAGCGCAGGAAGGAAATCACCACATGCTACAACAACTTAAAAGACAGAAATCCAGACATCTTCCCTAATTAAATAAAACTGATACAAAGAGACTACAAAAATTTTTTTACAACATTCATCCAACATAAGAAGAAATGGAACAAATTACTCCAAGAACAACTTACCCAGCCACAAAACAACCATCAGAGGAACAACACCAACACCCTACAACATTTCAACTCATACTTGAGGAC
Organism: Crocodylus siamensis; assembly: GCF_052110815.1. Lineage (NCBI taxonomy): Eukaryota > Metazoa > Chordata > Crocodylia > Crocodylidae > Crocodylus > Crocodylus siamensis. The sequence continues at coordinate 20,805,170 of NC_143400.1, forward strand.
ACCGAAAGCAGCGACCAACCCTCAAATATCACCACTCTCCACACGCACGCTTACCAAAACTGAAAAATCTGTCCTTTATAAACGCCTAAATTTCTGTCCAGAAAAATACCCTAATAAAATACTTCAATGTGGAGAACTAGAAGAATTCTTCTGACGCCTCCGCCGCAAGGAATATTTCCACGACCAAAATGAATCCACTTCCAACAACAACCCTCTAACAACATTGAGGAAAAGATCAACTCCCCAAAATCAGATTGGACACCTCACAGTGAACAAAACCCTAACCTTGACCACTACATCGACTGCTTCAGGGAAAGAACGAACAATGAAATAATCGGCAACACACGCCACCGCAACAACCTCTCTCTACCAGAGAGAAAGGCCGTAGAATCACTAAGATCTAACCACCAAATAGTAACAAAACCAGCAGATAAAGGAGGAGCCATAGTCATCCTAAACCAGGAGGACTACATAAAGGAAGCCAACAGACTACCCTTTGACACCACCACTACAAAGAACTACAAGAAGATCCTACTCCCCCTTTCACCGCAAAACTCAATCATTTCCATCAGGGCTACAAGAGAAACTACAAATCCTTGATCCCCCCACTACGCAACCCAAGGACTTTTTACATGCTCCCTAAAATCCACAAACAAGGGAACTCTGGCAGACCCATCATATCCAACCATGGGACCCTAAATGAGGAAATACAGGTTTTGTTGAATCAATCCTAAAACCGTTTGTCACCCAAAAAGCAAATGTTGTCCAAGACACTACAGACTTTCTATGGAACTTAAAAACATAGACCACCTCCCCAGCAACACCCTCCTAGCCACCATGGACGTTACAGGCCTATATACCAACACCCCACACAAGATTACAACTCAGAGTACAGACCCAAAGATATGACTGCCCTTATACACTTCATCCTCACGCACAACAATTTCACTTTGAATAACCAACACTTCCTCCAGACCATGGGCAAAGCTATGGGCACCAAAATGGCCCCACAGTATGCCAACCTTTTTATGAGCCACCTGGAAGAAGAATTCCTCAAGGACTGCACCATCAAACCCTTGCTATATTTAAGATATATCGATGACATCGTCATCGTTTGAACTGAAAACTTGCCATTTCTGATTGAGTTCCATCAGAAATTCCACGATCCCCATCCCTCCATCCAGCTCTTGAATACTCCAGCACTAACATCTCCTTTTTAGACAGATGATCAGCATCCATAATGGCAAAAAACAGACTTCGTTATACAAGAAACCTACAGATGAACATGCATATCTACACTGAACCAGCCATCACCCTAAACACACCAAAAAGCTGTGACATACAGCCAGGCCCTCAGAGAATACCCAGGATTGCCACTTCACCAATCTTAAAAGGCTTTTTGCCCAACAAGGGTGCTCCTCCACAGACAGAGATCACATGTTTAAAGAGCCACCTGGATACCATATGAAGAATTGCTGCAGTACAGAAGAAACCCCCCAACACAAATTGCACGCTGCTGGTTATGACATATCACCCTCCCTTGAACCCATACAGAAAATCCTCATACAATCGCAACCCCGACTAGAACGAGACCCTATTCTTAAAGAGATCTTCCCAGAGCCACCCATCCTAGCCTTCAAACAAGCACCGAACCTCGCTAACCTCATCACCAGAAGCAAACTTCCTCAGGCCCAGAACGCACCGAATGGATCGAAACCATGTCAGGACAAGAAATGCAAAACCTGCCAACACATCTCCACCACCCCCACAATCACTGCACCCCACAACAGAGCCACCAGCGTTCCCGCGTCTTACAGCTGCTCCTCCAGAAATGTGATATATCTCATCCAATGCACCAAACGCCCCGATGGGATATGTGTAGGAGAGACCAAACAACAACTGCACACCAGAACGAACGTGCACCGGAATCTATCAAAGACAGGAATCACAGACAGGAATAGCCAATGACCTGTGGGGACACATTTCTCACAGGAAAACCACGCTCCCTCCAGTCCTGATTCTCAAAGGGAACTTACAAAACACTTCTCAGAGACAAGCCTATGAACTCCATTTCATCAACCTCCTGGACACTAAAACTCATGGACTAAATATAGGCAATGGATTTATGACACATCATAACCTGCCTGACATCTGACTCCCCAGGTACCTCTCCACTATTCATCCCCCTTCTCCCCCTCACCCAGCCTGTCTCTCACCCACTGACTCCTCAGTCTACATCTCCGCTGACTGCTTGTCTTGTACGCAGACCAACCCAGCCTCTGGCTTCTTTAGTTTTCATCCCATTCAGGAAGAGCACACACCAACTACAGAAACTTCCTCAGCCTGATGGAAGGTTTTTAAACATGAGAGCTTGCTTTAAATTTTTTCCCCAACTATTTAAGTTGGTCTGATAGAAGATATCAGATTCACCCAAAGCACCTTGTCTGCAAATATTCAATGAAGAATGGACCTCTAAATATTTTTTTACTGATATGGGTGGAAAAGCTGTGCACTGAATTTGGAAAGAAATTGTGGCAGTATTCACATAATACAATTTGAATCAGCATTTTGAGGCCAAGCATGAATCCAAATACAAGAAACTGTCTGCTCAAGAAAAAGTGAAGAAAACTGAGACGGTTGCTGCAATGCAGAAAGGCAAAGTTTTTTCATAACAGCATTGGCAGCACAGGATGGAATAATGAAAAGAAGTTACGTGATTGCACACAAAATTGCCAAGAAGAGCAAACTATTCTCTGAAGGAGAATTTGTAAAGGAATGTATGGTCGAGTGTGCGGCAATTTTGTGCCCAGACAAGAAAAAGCAGTTTGAGAACGCTGCTTGTTGAGGCAGACTATTGTGAGACCCGTCGAAGATCTCTTTCAGAACCTGCACCAGCAGTTGAAAAGTAAGGTAAATGATTTCTCATATTTTTCATTGGCACCCAATCACAATTGTGATGTCAAAGACACAGCCCAGTTGTTGATTTTCAGTCCAGGAATCACTGAAAATTTTGAAATCACAGAAGAATTGGCACTGATGCAGTCAATGAAAGACACAACAACTGGACAAGATTTATTGGAGGTGGTAAATCAATGCATGTCAAAATTGGGAGTGGACTGGAAAACAATCGTGAGTGTGACCACCGATGGAAGCCCAAACCTGACAAGTGAACACGTTGGATTGGTGAAAAGAATTCAAGACCAAGTCAAAGAACCAAATCCAGAACAGAAAACTATTTTTCTACACTGTATTATTCATCAAGACGTCCTCTGTAAAAGTATTCTAAAACTAAGCACCGTCGTGGACACAGTTACAAAAGCTGTCATTCTAGCAAGAGGATTAAACCACAGGCAATTTGTAACTCTGCTTGAAGTCTGAATTTGAGCGCACAGGTGTTCTGTATCATACCAACGTAAGACGGCTTAGACTGGGTCATGTTTTGAAAAGAGGTGGGAATTGAGAGCTGGGAGTGGTTTATTTTTGAACATGAAAGGAAAAGACTTCGATTTCCCACACCTGAACAATGTGGACTGGCTCTCTGATTTTGCATTTACTATTGATATCATGAGTTACATGAATGATCTGAATTCATGACTGCAAGGGAAGGGGCTTTTTGCTCATGAATTCCATTCCAGCATCAGGTCATTTATGATGAAGTTACTCCCTTCCTCCCATCAGATATGGCCGAAATCTCTGTTTCCTTTTCTCATGTTGCAGCTGATTTCTGTTTGTGATCAAAACCTTAAAAATGTCATTACTGGTGGACTTCCATGCTAAATTTTCTCACTGATTCAAGGATTTTTGAATGATAAAGAAGACCTGTTTTTAGTCTCCTCACCTTTCACACATTTGATGTTGACAATGCTCTATGTGATGACCTCCAACTCGAGTTTATTGACCTGCAGCATGATGCATTGCTTGTGGAGCAATTCAAATCAGTGCTACACTTCCTAGCTTTTGCACCTCTCTCAATGAGTAAAAGTTTCCACATATCAAGGCTCAAGCCCAGAAGATCCTTGTGCTGTTTGGATCAACATATGTATGTAAGCAGGCATTTTCTGTAATAAAAGTCAACCAATCAAATCTGAGATCTTCGATGAATGACGACCACCTTGAAGCAGTGCTCCGCATTACAACAGAGATGACACCTGACTGATTTCCTGGTTAACGCACCTCAGAGGTTTCATTCTTCCCATTGAGTTCCTTTGTTTTGCTTTAACTAAATTTTCAATATTGTAACAAGGCCCCTTCCTTGTTACTAGACAGCTTGGGATGTTGATGGTTTTCTTGCACTAATACCTTTTCCACTCTGTGCAGCCCCAACTCTGGACACAGAGGCAGAGGAATGGCAGGAGCCCAAAAGGGATGGAGCTCCCTGCAGAGCGGGCGACTGACTTGAAGGACAGCCAGAGATGAGTGACCTGGAGGCACGCCTGAGCTAGAGAGACTAGCAGTGGCACACTGCGGAAGCAGCTGTGTTCCAAGGCTTTTCGGTTTTATTTTTGGTTGGGAGTTGAAGTAAGCTGCCTAGGATGAAGTAAACCTGTGGCAGGGTATTTTTGTTTGAGAAGGGCTGGTTAAGACCTGAAGTCTGTAGTCCTGAGAAGTGGGCTCAGAGCCAACAGGCACAGCTAATGCAAAAGCAGACGGGGTGAAGTAACCCCACCTAGACGAGGGCCAACTAACCAAGAGCCCATTCTTACCTAGTCAGCTTATTCCATCAAGTTGTGGCAAGTGAGACCACTGGCTGGTACAAGCCAGGGGAGGAATGGGATGCCCAACTGCAAGAGGTTTGAGAGGTCTGCTACACCGCACCTATGCTTTGGGCAGTGTACAGCATAGAACAGTAAGACTTTATTTTGAGCAATTATTCAATCATCTCTACATACACAACTTTTCAAAATAAAATTAAAATCTTTTATAGTAGATGTTTGATTTATAATGCATGATATCTTATCTATACTTTGTCAAACTGATTTTTTTGAAAGACTGTGTGTGTGCAGTCCTTGATTCAACTGGTTTGTCTCCGTTCTCAGGAAGGTTCGATGCCCCTGAAACCCCCACTAAGTGGTTGAGGGTGATGAGGCAGGATGTTAGAGGGGTCACAGCCCCTCACTACTTGCTAGGTTGTGCCTGTGCCTTGTGGCCTAGAGGGCAGAGTTCTTGGGGTCCCAGGAGCAGGTCGTGCACCATAAGGGTGGGCCCTGTGGAGGGGCAGTGTTTCCCAGTCCAGTGGTAGACCACCACGATCCGCTGGCTGGGAAATTGGCTTCGTGGTCAGACCCAGAGGGTTGTGATTGATGGCAGTCACTCATCATGGTGCCCTGTGACCAGTGGGGTCCATCAAGGCTCTGTCCTGGGACCCAGACTGTTCAACATCTTCATTAACGATGTGGACATTGGAGTCAGGAGTGGACTGGCCAAGTTCGCCGATGACACCAAACTTTGGGGCAAAGCATCCACGCCAGAAGATAGGCGGATGATCCAGGCTGACCTGGACAAGCTCAGCAAATGGGCAGACGAGAACCTCATGGTGTTTAACACTGAAAAATGCAAGGTTCTCCACCTTGGGAGGAAAAACCTGCAGCACCCTTATAGGCTCGGCAGTGCTACGTCGGTTAGCACTACAGAAGAAAAAGACTTGGGGGTCATCATTGACCACAAGATGAACATGAGCCTGCAATGCAATGCTGCGGCTAGTAAAGCGACCAAAATGCTGGCGTGCATTCATAGACGCTTCTTGAGCAAATCCCGGGATGTCATTCTCCCCTTGTACTCGGCCTTGGTGAGGCCGCAGCTGGAGTACTGCGTCCAGTTTTGGGCTCCACAATTCAAAAAGGATGTGGAGAAGCTTGAGAGAGTCCAGAGGAGAGCTACGCGCATGATCAGAGGTCAGGAAAACAGATCTTATGACAACAGGCTGAGAGCCATGGGACTCTTTAGCCTGGAAAAGCGCAGGCTCAGGGGTGATCTGATGGCCACCTATAAGTTTATCGGGGTGACCACCAGGATCTGGGGGAACGTCTGTTCACCAGAGCGCCCCAAGGGATGACGAGGTCGAATGGTCACAAACTCCTGCAAGATCGTTTCAGGCTGGACATAAGGAAGAATTTCTTTACTGTCCGAGCCCCCAAGGTCTGGAACAGTCTGCCAGCGGAGGTGGTTCAAGCACCTACATTGAACACCTTCAAGAGTAAATTGGATGCTTATCTTGCTGGGATCCTATGACCCCAGCTGACTTCCTGCCCTTTGGGCGGGGGGCTGGACTCGATGATCTCCCGAGGTCCCTTCCAGCCCTAATGTCTATGAAATCTATGATGTCAGGGATCATGTGGTGGGGGCAAGGGATTTTGGGACCTGCAGGGCAAGGTTGGGTGGGTGGGTCTTATGTCATCAACCATGCTTTGGGGTGTGACTTCCGGCTTGAAAACCACACCCTCCCTTCCCAAAAGGAGTATGTTCAGGGCAAGGGGAGGGACTTCCAGTGGCAAAAGTTAGGGGGCTGCACTTCCAGTTCCAAGACAGTGACCAGGGTATGGGGGAACAGTTAAGGGGTGGGGCTACCCATGCGACCCTCAACAGATTCATTAAGCAGCCTTCCAGTCGAAATAATTGCCCGCCTCTGGTCTAGGGGGTCCTGTGTCATCTCGTGCCGTCCCAACGCCATCTCACGGGCCTAAGCATACTAACACCATGACTGTCAGATAACAAGTCGCTTAGGGTCACGCCTTGTGGACAATAAACCTGGCTAAACCTATGCCACCAAACTGAGTCTGGTTGTTTTTTTAAGACAAGACGTGTTGGCATCACCTGGCAGTGACCGCAGTCCCTGAGACTTCAAGCCCTGCTCCATGCTAATTCCAGCTGGATAGAAACCAGCTATAAAGTTGTTATAGATTTTCCAGTGCTAGCTCAGTAGCTGGTTGGCTCTCTTCACAGCTGGGTACTCATTTTTATCACATGATTACAACTTTGCACATGTGGCCAGTCTAAATTTATTGTGCAATTAATCAGTAAATTGCATAAAATGTGTGGCAGGGCCCCCAACACCGACAACACATCCATAACACCCAATGAGGACAGCAAGGGCAACGCAGGTTAGCCCTAGTGCCACTGGCAAAGGGAAAGCCCTGCTACTCCCTTATGCTGGTGTGTACCTAAGTCAGCCCCCGGACCTCAGTGTGTGGGAGAGGAGAGCGATAGAAGAGCCAAAAATCGCACAGGTCTTCCAAGGTCCTGGTTACATGTTACATGTGTTACGTAATTAGCTTGTGTATTGTGCAATACATTTAGACCAACCACATGCGCAAAGGTGTAACCACGTGATACAAATATCTCCCCAGCTCTCAAAAGAACCAACCAGCTGCAGAGGTAGTACTTGAAAATGTGAACAACTCTGTGGCTGGTTTTTATCCAGCTTTCATTTGAACATGTAGCAGAGCCCTTCTAATAGACCTCCACAATCATGCAGCTGTAGGTGAGCCCCAATGACTCTGCCCTTGCTGGGAGTGGCCACCACGGACATCACTCTGTGACGAACATAATGGGGATTCTGGGCTGCATCAGGATTGACACTATAGATGAGGAGGAGGGAACCAACAGTGCCACTTGCTCCAGGAGCTGCACTTGCTCCTTTAGGGGGATGCCAGGAGAATAGGCAAAGTGATGAATCCATCTCGAACACCACACACGAGCAGACAAGAGTTTTCTGATAACGGGCAGTGCCTTCTGCTTGCTGCTGGAAAGGGCAACACTGTTGCCTCTTACCTGCCCCTCTCGGACGGCCTCGTTTGGGGAAGCAGCTCAAGGAGGTTTCATCTGCTGACGAGTCCCAGGTTTCCTCTGTGTCAGGGGAATCTGCAGCGGGACAGACACCTGGAGTTAATTGTAAATAAAAACCAGCCCAAAGTCACTAGAGAAAACCCACTGCCTGGACACTCACACCAGCCCATTCTTGGGACTGGGACTCTAGCACTGATAATGTTCACAGTAGCATTCAGTGTAAATCAGAAAAACTGCTAGCATCCGCTCCCACGAGACCTTGCATTAGTCATGGAATTTTGTTAAAAAGCGACTAGCTGGTTAAAGCTGAGCAAAGCTGCTGCAGGTTTTGTCCAAATAGAAACACTGCCAATGACAGGCAAGAAGAGATAAGGAAGGCTTGCTGGCCTCGATGCGTTTCTGTAGACAGGGTTTTAGAAAAAGACCCACTGGTGAAAACTCAACGATGCAAATAACCTGTAAATGGCCAGTAGCAGCAGCAATCATCATGGTGAAAACGATAAATATCCACGTAACATGAGGCATAAATCAGTTTGGAAACGAAAGGTCAGTGGACTACTAGATGGCTGGCACAGGCAGCGAAAGGGGCACGGGGGGCTAACGGGGCTTAGCTTCGCCAAACGCAGGGCTGTGGTAGGGCCACAAGGCAGCCTGGCTGTGGGCTTCTGGTGGCTGCAGCAGGGTTGGGGTGGGGGGCAGGCAGCGGTGAGGGAGGGAGGGAGTGGGGCTGGGGCAGGCACTGCACAGCTGAGGCACGAAGCAGGACAGAGCTGTGATAGGCTCATTCAGGGAGCACAGCTCCTGCTGCTACGGGCACCCCAGGAGGCATGGTGGGGTGCACCCCCAATGTGTGCAGGGCAAGGCAGGCCATACTGCAACTGGGGTGGGAAGCAGCACTGGGAGGGGGCTGTGGCCACCCCAAAATTTGCCATAGCCCCCTCAGCCCCCGCCTCCCAGCACCACTGTCTCCCATCCTGAGCGCATTGCAGCCCAACCCCCCTGGCGGGAAGAGCCCAACACAGCCCCAGCCCGCCCCACCCTGTGCAGATCCTGGGCACACGCCCCGCCCCCCCCGGGTCTCCCAGCATGCATGCAGCAGTGAAAGCCACCGCCCCCTCCCGTCGCTGGGCACCCCCCAGACAAGCCACGCGTGGCTCTGTCATGCCCCCTGCCCCGGCTGTGCAGGGCTTGCCCTGGCCCCAGGAACACTCTCTCAATAACCCACTCCCCAACCCCAGGATTTGGGAAAGCATGACAAAGACAAAGGATCCCCCCCGGGTGCTGCTGTCACACTGGAGCTGTGACAGAGATCAAGGCCCTGTTACTGCACAGCCCTTCACTCTGGAGGCTGAACAGCCAGGCAGGCACCCGCAGCCAGGCTCCTCATTACCTTACCCAGGCCCCTGGCACATTACCTGGCTCCTGGTGGGATGGGGGCTCCTCTTTGGGGACACAAGTCAGCTCCTCCTGGGGCCCTGGGGTTTCGCTCCATCCGCCCTTCTCCTGGGAGCCAAGAGGTTCCCTCAATGCCCCAGATCCCTCCATGTCCAAGGCCACGTCTTGGAGATGTTTGTGCACTGTGACCTGGTGACAAGATAACCATGTTACTGGGAGCTGGGAAAGATGGGGCTGAGAAGGAGCATCCCTAGACACAGAGATGGGAGGCAGCATCAATTGGGGTGGGGGGTGAAATGCTCTTATCTGAAGTGTCTCAACCTTCGACGCCCCAGCCAAAACTCCTCGGCCAGGGCCACGGCCTGGGCGCAGGTCTCCACGCCGCGCCCCCACTCCCAACTCCGCATGCCCCGCGGCAGGATGGCCAGGAACTGCTCCAGCACCACCAGCTCCAGCACCTGCTCCGGGCTGCGGCGCTGCAGCTCCAGCCAGCCCCGGCACAGCTCCCGCAGGCGGCTGCTCGCCTCCCGTGGCTGTTTGGGAGCAGGCACTCCAGGTCAGGGCAGCTGACTCCCATGCCACATTTGACAGCACAGCCCCAGCACAGAGACACTCACCTGCCAGCGCTGGACAGGCTCCTCTGGCGGTTCCTCCTTGACCTCTTGTGATGCCTCCCATGTCGGGAGGCCTGTTCCAGCCTGGATAACAGGAGGGACTTTCCCTGTCGTCTCAGCTCCTGCCTTGGCCTTGGGGCCTGATGGATCCTGCTCCCCCTTTGACGCCGGAGGATGCATCAGTGCTGGGAAGGGAAGAACTACAGCTGGTGCCGGCTCCAGCTTGGCAGCCATCTAGTCTGCCTCATGAGCCTGGGCCTGCGCTCTTGCTCTCCCGCCCCTCGCAAGTGGGGCCGGTCGGCAGTGTCCGAGCTCCTGGCTGCCTGCAGGAAGGAGACAACAGGGTTTTGTTGTGTGACGGGGAACCCAGGACCACGACCCACTGCTGTGGATCCACAGCCCCTTAGACAGCTTCAGCACCCTCTGGCCTCACCTTCCCCAAGGAAGGGGCTATGTGGGGGTCCTGCCCTGTGCTGACACAGGGCACGGGAAGTGGGACAGATGCCTGCACACTACTCCAAAGCCTAACAGCTCCCAGCTAAGCAGCAGCTCTGCAGAAAAGGACCTGGGGGTGACAGTGGACAACAAGCTGAATAGGAGCCAACAGGGTGCCCTTCTGAAGAAGGTTAACAGCACCCTGGGGTGCATTAGTAGGAGCCTTGCCAGCAGATGGAGGGAAGCAATTCTTCACCTCTGCCACTGGTGAGGCAACATCTGGAGTCCTCTGTCCAGCTCCGGGACCCCCACTACACAACGGACACGGACAAACTGGAGAAAGTCCAGCGGAGGGCAATGAAAATGGGTTGGGGGCTGGGGAGCAGGACTGATGTGAAGAGGCTCAGGGAACAGGGCTGGTTCAGTGTGGAGAAGAGAAGACTGAGAGGGGATTGAATAGCGGCCTTCAACTCCCTGAAGGGGGCTCAAGACAGGATGGAGCTGGACTGTTCTCAGTGGCAGCCAGTGACAGAACAAGGAGCAATGGGCTCCAGGTGCTGCCAGGGAAGCTGAGGCTGGATATTAGGAAAAACTCTCTCAGGAAGAAGTTGGTAAAACACTGGAACAGGTTACCCAGCGAGGTGGTGGGATCTCCATCCTTGGAGGTTTTTAAGACCCGGCTAGACAAAGCCCTGGCTGAGAGGATGTAGCAGGGGGCTGGACTAGATGTGACTCCTGAGGTCCCTTCAACCCTCATTTTCTAGGATATCTGGCCCTGGTCTCTGCAGGAAAGAGGTTTTGGAAGTACCGGTTGTCACAATGTCTACAGGCTATAGGTTAACCCATCAACCTCGCTCTCCCTCTCTCCATATCTATCTCAGTCTCTTTCTTAATCCTTCTCCCTCAATCTCTTTTCTTTCTCTCCCTCTGTGTCTCTCCCCACCTCATGCTGCTGACGGGGGGGGGGGGGGGAAGAACTGCGCTTTACCAGAAGAGGAAGCTCGATACTTTGACCTGGCTCCTCAGCGTCTGTATAGATTGCATGCTTCAGCAGGGCTTTTGGGTGCTTTTATCTAATAGCTGATTCAATCAGCTATTAGATAAAAGCACCAAAAAGCCTGACTGAAGTGCCCAATCTATATAAACACTGGGCAAGCTGGGTCCAAGTAACTTCTGGGCATGCGCTGCACTTGGCTCAGGGGCACCCCGAGCTGAAAGTAAAGCGCCATTTTTTCCACCCCCCACATCTGTAAGCAACTTTGGTGCCTCTGTTTCTACACGTCTCCATCCACCTCTCTCAGTTTGTCTCTCGGTCTCCCTCAATCCCTTTGTCTTCATCAAGGGTGCAGACACAAGTGACGAGTTTCATCCGATCTGGCCGCAGAGAGCAGTCTATAGCCACAACCGGCTGCAGACTCCTGCAAAAATGGCCGATCTGGGAAAGCGCTGCGTAAGGAGAGCTCAGAGGAAGAGGTTTCAAAACAGACCATCTTCTGTAACTTGTGTCTGCGCCGCCTGCCAGCCTGTCGCTGCTTTCAGAAAGGGAGGGGGGAAGGGGAGCAGAGGGAGTTCGGTCTGGGAGGGTTTCAGCCCCTGCTGCAGGGAGGGGTGGGTGCACTGGAGCACCCCCAAGGTGGGGGGGCCTCCAATTCGCTCCCCCCCAATGGGAAAAAGCTGTTCCCCTGCACCCGTGCCCCCGCCCTTCTGGAAACAGAGCCAGGCTGGCAGGAGGAGGGGCGGTTGCTATGGGAAACCGGTGTCAGGCTGCAGCCAGCAGCTCTTCCCCTCCCCCCTGGGCCCAACACTGAACTTCTGTTTGGGGTGGGGGAGGGGAGCACCGGGCTTCGCTTCCTGCAAGGCCGGGAGCTGCAGCAGGGAGGGGAGCGCCCCACGCCCCAGCTCCCCTAGGGGCACCCTCCCCCCCACACTTATATCAGGGGTCAAGGGTGTGCAGGCACACACACAGCCCAAATGTGTGCAGAGGCACCCCCCACTCCTCTCTTTTGCACAGCCAGGCACATTACCTAAATAACCTCCCCGACTGCGCACATGCACAGACACACATTTATAGCAGAGGCCAAGGGTGTGCAGGCACACGCGTGCTCCAAATGCGTGCAGAGGCACACCCTCTTGCACACCCAAGCACGACCTAAGAGTAACCTCCCTGAACACACATGCACGTGCACACACACACACACTCACTCCATTCACAGTGCCTAAGGGTAATTCCCCCGCCCCCAAACACACACTTACGTCAGGGATAAAAGTTTGTGCAGACGCACACACATTCCAAGTGTGCGCATGCAGCACCCCCTTGCTCGCTTGCACACCCACCATGCACATTGCCTAAGAGCAACCTCCCCCTGAACACACGCACAGACACGCTCTCGCTCTCCAAACACACATGCATCAGGGTCAGTTTCACAGACACTTGTGAGCACACACACAACACACACTCCAAACACAAGTTCATGGCCACAAGCGTGCGTGTGCACACACATGCATCTGGAGCAGATTTCGCACAGACACTTGCCTCCACGCACACACACACACACACACACCAAACACATATTTATGAGTGACACACACACACACACACGCACGCGTGTATCTGGGGGAAATGTCACACGTGCGCACACGCACTCCGAACACACGTGCCCTCGTGCCAAGCACATGTGTACACACACGCGCGCGCGCACACCTCCCCCCAGCCGGCGGGCACACGTGCGTGCACGCACCCGCACCCGCCGCCGCCGCCCCGCTCACCTCGCCCTGCGCTCCCTGCTCGGGGGGGGGGCCGCGGTGCATTGTGGGAAGAGGAGGCGGAGGCTGGAGGCGCAGGTAAGAGGCGCCGGGGGGGATGCGCTGCCCCCCCCCGGCGGGGAAGGGGTTACGGGGGGGGGGTCTGCACCCCGGCACCATCCCCGCGGCGGCGGCAGAGGGTGCCCCCCCCCGCGGCGCTGCCCCGCGGCCTGGGCCCACGCGAGTGCGTGTGCGCGTGCGCGCGTGCCCGGGCATGTACACACGTCTCGTGCTCCAGCTCCCGTGGGTGACGCGCCCTGCTCAGGTGCTGGAAAAGGCAACGGGGAAGGGGCTTCAACCCCCTCCCCCCAGCTCGTGCTACACACAGACATGCGCACGTATACAGAGTGCGCACACGCGTGTTGGTAAGTGCATGTGTGTACGCACACGTCTACGCACATGTGTGGGTGCCTACATACACATACATATATGCATGTACGTGCACACACACACATATATATGCATGATCATCAGGTCCAGCCCCCCTGCTCTAGGCACACGCATACACACACACGTGAACACACATACATATATACACATGTGCATGCATACACATGCGTATACCTACACATATGCACGCACTTTATAACTTAGCATGGTGTGCGCGCGCGCGCGCACACACACACGGGACTTGCCTGTCAAGAATGACAGCTGAGTTTCAAATAACAAAACCAAACAGATATTACCTTTAACATTTTTAAATAAATATTTATAACACTTAAAAGAGGCTGGACATTTGACGATACCAGTCCCTTCCTGCTCTGGCTCTCATCCAGCGCCCACCCATGCTGCCCCTGGCTGCCACCTGAGCACCTCTTTGGTGGGCAGGGGCAGGGGCAGGCGAGCGCCGCGCCTTGCGAGCACCACCCACTTCCCCTGCGCTGCCCCTGGGCACCTCCTTCCCTGCTCAGGGCTTAGGACGGGGCCGCGCCTGCTCGCCTGCTGCCTTGCACCTCTGCCTGGCTTCTGCTTTTCCTCAGCTGGCTGCGCCCGGCTCCCAGCGCCCTCCTGGGAGGAGCTCGGTGGAAACAGCCTTGACTCTGACTTTTTCCCCAGTTCTGGAAGTTGGGATCATCCTGACATGGTCACCAAACAAGTGCTATGGTTTAGCAAAGAAATTACTCTCAAGACACGAATGTTCAGTCTCTTACAGCTTTCAGGCTAGTCGCATTTCAACAGCGTTATGGACAGACAGACAGACAGACAGACAGACTAAGCCCTTTACATATATAGAAGGTACACACACACGCGCCTACATGTGCACACAAACATATATGTATACATACACATACATACCCATCTATGTGTGCATGTGTATTGTGTGTGTGTGCATACACAAAGTTTGCTATGTGTATATGTGTAGTTATATATGTATATGTGTGTATATGTGTAGCACAAACTGTGGTGGGCACAAACTGCTTCACCATCTCTTTTCACAGCATCTGAGGAGGTGAGTTTCAGTGTATATATGTGCGTGTAGATGTCTGAGTGTGTGTGTGTGGTATATGGGTGTGTGTGTAGATATATACATATGTATATACATACAGTACTAATTATTGCTCTCTGGGCCTAAGGTCCATAACTCCACTATGTATTAGGTAGGCCTGTGGCCATGGCATGTCCACTGGCTCCTTGGACTCGTTCGAGGGTGGCTGGGCCCTGGCGGTGTGCTTTGCTCAGTGTCCCCTCTCTCGGTGCACTCTTTTGGATCCTGTGACCTTCGCTCCCATCCCTGTTTTGATTTTTGTTGTCCCAAGAGATCAGTGATGTGCCCTTAGTGGCCCCATTGCCAAGGGGGCCTTGTAGCTCTACTTGGTGGGTTTTGGCCCACGTCACACAGGCATATCAAAAAGCCTGTGTTACAGCAGAAGGGATGCTGGAAGGATTTTCTCCACTGTTCCTCTCCCACTTGCAGCTTCCAGCATTGCAGGTTTGGGAAAGTCTGATTCAGAGCCCATGACCCTCACTCTTGTGCTCTTTCCCTTTCTATGTAGGTAGAGATATACAGGTTGTTTATAAAGTTCTTGGGCAACTTTAATAACTTTGGATATACCCATGGTAGAAGCAAACTGTAAAGGGCAATGGGAAGCATCATTCATTACGGGGGGGGCGTTGTTAGCATAGTGTAAGGATTACAAGTGCAATTCATGAATTCACTCAGTAGCAACCAGAAAATGTTTTCTATGTGTTGGAAAATCAGATTGAACGATGTACCATGAAAGATTGTGCTTATGTTGAAGTTTAGACATTTGAGCTGTGTTGTATTAAAACTTAAGGAATTGTGCTTTCAATTGCCATTTACAGTTTTCTTCTATCATGTGTGCAACCAAAGTTATTATAGTTTGAAGTTGCACAAGGACTTTATAAACACCCTGTGTGGGTACCTAAGTCTAGAGCATGCAACTCTACCCTGCCTTCTACCTAATTTCAGATTAGCACAGCTAACTCTGTTCCTGTGCTCAGGGACATAAATGCCAGGGAAGTGCTGGATGTGCTCTCAACATGCTGAGAAAGGCAAATTTTGTTTAACGAATCAGACGTAAGCTTCTGAAGAGGACAGGATGAATCAAACAACATTTTTGGATTATTATTTGTGTGTAACAACAGGAGGAACGAGGGGGCAGTCTGCAGAGCTGAATTTGGACTGCAGCTCCCAGGAACCCTCAGGGCAAGGGAAAACGGAAGAGGAAGCTCGAGGCTGGAGGAACGGGAAGAGCAGAATGTATGAAACCTGGTCAGCCCTAACCAGTGAGTGAAGGGGCTACAGGTTGGGAGTGAGGGGAACCCGCAGGGCTGGGAGGGCAGGGGCTGCGGGTCGAGAGTGGAGGGGAAGGGGCATTGGCAGCAAGTCAGGAGTGAGGGGCACCAGCAGGCCTAGGGGGCCAGGGGACTACAGATGGGGAGTGAAGGGCACCAGCAGGGTTGTGGGGAGGGGCAGCGGGGACCACTCGGGGACTGCAGGGTCTCCTTGGAGGGATGCTCCAGGATTTCTCCCATTTCCCATGCCCTGTGTCAGGGCAGGGCAGGGCAGGACCCCCATGTGGCCTCTCAGTGCAGATGAGGCCAGAGGGTGCTGGGGCATTAGATCCGTGGCACTGGGTCGTGGTCCTGGCTCCCCCTTCACATGATTAAACCCCCTTGTCTCCTTCCCGCAGGCAGCCAGCAGCCCAGACGCTGCCAAAAGACTCCATGTGAGTGGTGGGAAAGCGAGAGCGCAGGCCCAGGCTGTGGGGAGGCAGAGAAGACGACGAGCTAATGTGCCAGGGGCCTGGGCAGAGGTACTGAGTGGCCTGGAAGCTGGCTCCTGCCTGGCTGTTCAGCCCCTGGAGTGAGGGGCTGGAATCTCTTGCTGTGAATCTGTGGGGTGGCAGGGCCTTGATCTATGTCCCTGGGCAGCTCAGGCTTGATAGCAGCACCCAGTAGGAAGATCCTTTATCCCCATCATGTTATTCTGAAACCTGGGACTAGGGAACCAGTAGGTTGTTGAGAGAGAGAATGCTCCAGAGGCAGGAGTTTTCTTTGCACTCGTGTATGTCTATTCAGCATCCGATGCGCATTCCCATACCTAGAAATACATTACTTACCTTGCCAGCGAGTCTTGCTTCCTGTCCTGTTGATTAGACAGTCCAGGGTCCCTCTGGGAAGTTCAGGAGCATTGTCTAGCAGCCCAGCTGTCTAGTAGTCCAGTGCTCCTTTTTTTCCAAACTGTTTTATGCCTTCTGTTACTTACCTATTTAACATTTTCTGCATGAAGATTGCTACTGCTTCTGGCCCTTTAAAGTATTTGCATTATTGAGTTTTCACCATTGGGTGTTTTTTTTTTTTAAATCCTGTCTTCATAAACACACCCAGACGGGTAGGCTTTCATTATCATGTTTCTCTCTCTTTCTGCATGTTGCCTTCTCACCTGTCCTTAGCAACATTTCTACTTGGACAAAACTTGCAGTGGCTTTGTGCAGCTTTAACCAGCTAATGGCCTTTTAGCAAACTTGGGGGCTAGGCAAAGCCTTCTGGGAGCAGACGCTGGCAGTTTTTTTGTGGTTACATTAAGTGCTACTGTGGTCATTATCAATGCTGGAGTCCCAGTCACTCCTCTGTCTTGCCTGCCATGAGCCCTCTGTGCCCAAGAATGGACTGGTGTGTGTATCTGGCCAGTGCGTTTTCCTAGTGACTTTGGACTGGTTTTAATTTACATTTAACCCCATGCCTCTGTCCTGCTGCAGAATCTCCTGATGCAGAGGAGACCTGGGACTTAGTAACAGATGAAAGCTCCTTGGGCTGCTGATCCAAACGAGGCTCTTCACTAGGGGCAGGTAAGAGGCAGCAGTTCTGCCTTTTCCAGCAGCAGGGCGCACCGCCCATCAGTGGAAAACTCTTGTCTGCTCAAGTATATTGTTGGGGGTCAAGTCAGTTAGTTGCCTTTTCTCCTCACATCCACCTAAAAGCCATCCTCAGCCCCTGGAGCAAGTGGACCTTGCTGGTTCCCTCCTCATCCTCTACCGTGTGGATCTTGACTCAGCACCAGGGTCCCTGTTGCATCTCCTGCAAGGAATTATGTCTGTGCTTACCACTCTGAGCAAAGGCAGAGTCACTGGGGCTCATTTCAAGCTTCATGGAGGTCTATTAGAAAGGCCCTGCTACAAGTTCAAATGAAAGCTGGATAGAAACCAGTAACGAAATGTTACACATTTTGAAGCGCTAACTTTATAGCTGGATGGCTCTCTTGATAGCAGGGTACTCATTTTTATCACTTGATAATGACTTTGCACATGCGGCTGGTCTGAATTTATTGCACAATTCAACAGTTACTGGTGCGATAATTACTTTCCTCTTGTGGCTGGTCTTACTTTGTATGTGTAGCCGATTTCAATTTATTGCATGATTCACCAGTTAATTCCATTATATATGAAACGTAGCAGGGCCCTTAGAAGACCTGTGGGACTTTGACTATTCCATCTCTCTCCTTTCCCATGCACTGAGGCCTGGGAGTTGACTTAGATACACACCAACACAGGGGAACTAGCAGCACTGTGCTTTTGCCAGCAGCACTAGGGCTAACCTGTGTCATCATCCCTGTCCTCGTCGGTGTTATTGTCCTCTTATCAGTGTTGAAAGCCCCTGTGTAATCGCCCATGACGTTCGCTTGAACACTGCCTTTTCAGGCCGTTTGGACACAGCTGTCTCCTTTTGGGTTGACAGCTTGGCCTCCAGAAAGATTTCCTAAAAGGATCCCCAGGGGTTCTCGCCTGCCGCCTCTTTGATGTTATGGATTATTTCTGGGAGGGAGTTCTCCAATCCAGCTTCTCCTGGTTGCCTCTTTGGTCTCTTGCTTAGGTCGTTGTCTCGGGGCTCTGCCTCCCCTACACCCCGCCTTGTGCCAGCCAGTGATGTTGTTAGTCCTTGGCCAAGGCTAAAGCAAAGTCTATTTGCCATGACTGGGCCTTTGGCCCTTATCTAACCTTGGTCCCGGTTCAGGCGGTCTACTGTCTTTTTGCTAGGCCTCCCATTGGCCTGATTCATTATGGTGCTTACCCTAGGGGTACCTTCTCTCACAGCACTCTCTCTCCCCTCCAGGGGCTGCTCACAGCTTTTGTATCCTTTCTCCTTTTTCCCTCTATAGGTTCACCACTGTTCCTGTCTTTGCCAGTGTCATTCAGGATCCACTGTCTGGAGAGAGGTAAATACCCTGGCTCCTCCAAGCCAGCCTTAGCAGGGCATCCTGCTTCTCAGGGTTGCCACCACTTGCCCCTGCTGGGGCAGTTGCTCGTTTCATGCCATTCTGGGCACTCAGGAGGTGTCATTTCCGGTCCTCCCTGAATGTGGGTTGGTGGGGCTCTTATCCTGCTTTCTGAGGGCTGGATAGCAAACTGCCGTCGGCACACAGCTACAAAACGTGCCCACGTCAGTTCTGGGGACACACCTGATCCCTGGCGGTGTTCTGCAGCTGCCGCTCTCCTCCCATCTCTGGTGCCAGCGGGGGAGGTCTTTGATCTTTGGCAGCACTCAGCAGTGGCTGCTTTTCTCGCTGCTCCAGCGGCAGAGGTAAGTTTTGATTCATGGCAGCATCCCTGCCACACCCTGCCACACATTACTTATATTTTACAATTTATTAATCAGTCACGCAAACAATTCAGACCAGCCACAACACGCAATATAATAATCATAGAATTCACTGGATAATCATACAATATACAGCAAAAACTCTGTTATCCGGCACCCATGGGGAATGGGGGTGCTGGATAACCAAATATAATGGTTACCTGAGAGATATCTTTGCCTGATTGGGCTGCCACCCCTCCCACTGCATCTGGCTTTCACTCCCTGGTGTCAGTGTGCAGGGAGACAGGGAGGGGGGTCCTGTGCACGCTGCTTTGCCCTGGCCATGGCCTGAAGTCGGTAAAGTGGGATTCGGGTAAACTGGAAGTGGGGCTTCCAATTTTGCTTTTGCTGCATCAATCAGCATGCCAGTTAATAGAGCGTGCCGGTTAATAAAGTGCTAGATAACACAGCTCTTACTGTACTTTCATTGGCCACACATGCCAAGTAAATATCATGCCATAAAAATGTCCATCTAGCTATAAAAAGAGCCAACCGGCTACAAAGTTAGTGCTTGAAAATGTATAAAACTTTATAGCTGGTTTCTCCAGCTAAAATTTGTATGTGTGGTAGGTTCTGAACTCTCAAGGAGTGTTGCTAGCAAAAAGTCGCTGTCAGGAGATACCACACCAGTTGTGTCCTAAAGAATGACCACAGGCTTGGTTCAGTAGAAAAGGTTCAGCCAGGTTTATTCTCTAGTCTACAAGGCATGGCCCTAACACATTCATGATCTGACTGAAAAGGTAGTAATGCACCTATGCCCATTGCAAGACATTGCCACAACAACATGCAGGCTCCACTAGGCCAATTCAAAGCTCCCTTCACTTCTAATACTCCTTTAATACAGTAGTCAAAACACTTTACTTGTTACATTCCACCAATATCTTAGCTATCTTGAGATATCCTGTGCAACGGGCTTGCTCCGCATCCTGCTCGGTGGGTTTCTGTTCCAGCCTGATCATCCTGGTATTGGACTGTTCTCCACAGAAGTCTCCCCCTACCATGCTTTGGCCCACATACCAAGTTTTGTTTATGGGAGGAGTGCAGGCATTGTTCAGGCTCACTGATCAAGCCTACTCTGGCTAATGTTTAGCAAAGCCTTTGTGTACGCAGCATCTAAATGTTGATCAGTGTTCCAGTGAGGCAACAACCTGCAAATGCTCTTCCTCTCCCACCAGATGCAGGGACCCTGAGCACAGCTGAGGAGCACCCTCCTAAGGACAGGCCTGTCACCCTGGAGCTGCTGGGGCCAGTCCCAGGAAGATCAGGGGAGAGGGGACCCCTGACACCTGACCCGGGCCAAGTGCATAAGAAGCAGAGCAGGCACCCACAGCAGGGAGAGAACATGGCTGTGAGCAAGGTACATGCTGCAGTGGGGTGTGGGCATGGAGCCAGGGCAAAGCTTGGCAAGAGCTGAGTGTTCAGGGAAGAGCCAGAGCAGCTCAGAGACCTCAAGCCACAAGAGGAAACCTTACCAGCAAGAGTGACTGCATTCAAACTGAGCCAGCAGGGAGGGCCTGAGGGGAGGCAGGAGCTTGCTGCCAAGTACAGATAGGCTGGGACAAGGAGTGCTGGTCTCAGCATCTGTGGGTCCCAAGCCATTGGGAATCCTCATTCTCCCATCCTGGCTCTACTCCTTCCCCTGCCCTTCATTTCCTCTCCTCAGCTGGACAGAACAGGGATGTCTGCAGCAAACCCAGATCATGTAGGAGATCAGCAGCAAGGTTCTTTGTGTTTTATGGCAGGGGCGGTAAATCTGGGATTTGGAGCCTGCAGAGCTCCCCACTCATGGGCAAACAGAGATTCCTGACACCACCAGCACCCAGTGTTTGGTGTCTGGTGGAGAAGGGTGAATTCCCAGCATCCCCCTCCCAGGCATGGCAGTCTCCCTGAGTCACTGCCACAAAAACAGCTTCCCCAGGGCAGATTTAGGGCGTCTGGACTGTAGTCTCTGCTGGTGTTAGTGTGGTGGCAGTGCCTCCGTTATTGGCATAGCATATACAGAGGGAATAGCTGTGCTGATTCCCTGGATAATGAGAGCTAAAGCAGACAAATGCACTGCTTTGTGCGTAGAGCTGTATCCACGCTATCCTTTGCTGTAGCACCTGTGACAGCTAAGACTCAGGTTTGAGAAAGCTGGAGCGTGCTGATGGTGTAACGCTTGTGCCTGCAGCTCCCGGAGGCCTTTGAGGACGTGGCCGTGTATTTCACGCGGAGGGAGTGGGAGCTGCTGGAAGCTGGAGACAAGTGTCTGTACCAGGACCAGATGCTGAGGAATTACCAAGCCCTCGTTTCCCTGGGTAATGTTCTGGTTCTTGTTCCACCCTCCAGCTCCAGTGTGCCAAACTGTTTGGCAACATGTTTGTAACTTGAATCCCCTTACTCTTCCTTTTTAACTTATGCTGGGTAGTAAGCAATAGAAGTATTAGCAGCAATTGCTGTTGCAACCCATGGCTTTTCCATTTCCTCAGCTTCTGTAGTGACACTCGTGCACATGATTGAATGTGAGTACTTTTAACGAGGAGCCCTTGTAAGTTCTCACACATTTCTTTCCAGCATCTTCATCACTATGGACCACAGCTTGCTTTGCCATTCTATAATGTTTTCTTTTTCTGCTAGCATTGCTCTTTGTTTTGGGAAGTCTCTTTGCAAAAATCACATGACCCCTGGTGCAGCTCATTTAAGATCTTCTTTGGTGACCCCCCCATCCTTGTGCTTAAAAGGAAGTTGGCTGAGTGCAGAGCTCAGGTGAAAACTGCTTTTCACCTCCTAAGTATCTTTTTAAAAGAAAGTTGGCACAAGTGGCTTGGTCATTTTTATTCTGCTGTCATTTGAATTTTGGTAGTTACCCTCTTTCTGTTTCAAAGATAAAAGTCATATTATATTTAGTCATCTTCCATTTCAAGTCTTTTATCTTGCTATTTAATTTCTTTCCTTTCTTTTTTGTTCTTTCTTTCTCTCTTTTTTCCCCTTTCCCTCTGTCTCCCTCTCACTACTCTTTGTTTCAGCTGATGTACTACTTTCCTTGTTTCCTTTGCAGTGTCACCTGGAATTTCAACTTCATGACCAGTATCATGGGATGTAAGCATTCTCTAGGACTTTCTGCTTTCTACAGAATCTCAAAATACAAGATTTCTTTTAGACCACATGTTAATCCCCTTTTCTAATCACTAATAGCATTGGATACAACATTACCCAAGTCTTTTGTTTCATCATTATGGGCTTAAGCCAGCATATCAATTTGTTTTTTTTCCCCTCTGCATGGGCGACTGATGCCTTCCGAGTCTGAGGGGCACCAGATCACTGACTGGGCAGGGGCACTTCTGGTTTCGCAGCTGGTGCTTCCAGGGGGTGCACATGCACCCATGTGCACCCCCTACATGTCACCAATGCCCTTTCGTGTTTCATACAAGGCTTTCAGTGCTGCTTCTCTTGTACCAGCATTTAATAGCACTTGGCTTTTCTGCATAAAGGACTTGCTCCAAACCCACTCCTGTTTCTGTTTACTTGAAACCGCCATTTCCCATCTGGTGTTTCTTATGCACTTGGGTTTCACCAAATACATCTTCAGCAGCTATAAAGAAAGCTACCTTTCCTGAATCCCAAACTGAATCTGCATTAAGCTCTCTATATTGTAAGACTGCTGTTACAAAGCCCAGGCTTTATGTTTAAGCTAAATTTGACCATTTCTTCCTTTCCTTTTCTTTATTTTATCTTTGAGAATAGCAGAGTCAGGAAATATAATAGTGTTTGGGACAATGTTGCCCTCACAAGGTATCAGGCTTTGAGTTTGGTTTGGCTCTATTTCTAGTCATTCTGCACCCTGTTTTTACGGAATGACCATCTCTTGTGGAGGTGATTTAATCATTATCCTTTTCCTGGGGAAATGGGTTGATTAGTGTCATACTATGGGCTTTCTTATTCTGTAAAAAAGTGCTTTCTTCCTCCTTTTATCCACCTCTACAACAGAAACAGTTCGTATCCTAAGTACATCTGAATCTATGGAGTGCCTCCTATAAGGATCCACCCGCTGGGTGAAAAGGCTGGTATAGCTGCCTGCCATTGTTCGAACATCATCCTTTTCTATGCAGTGCAAACAAGAATTACTTTTTTCCCCCATACGGAAGTTTTCATTGTCATCAGTCTGTCATTGACTCTTCACTTCAAAGACGTATCACTGAAAACGTTTATTGAGAATAAACCCATTTCTGTTTTTTTTTTCTCCTGGAATTATTCTAATAAGATCAGTTGGACAGATGGTCATGAGTATGTTCACAGTCTCTCTTTTCAAAACAGTATCTTGAAAATCTATAAGAGCATTCTTTTTTTTTCTCCTTATACCTCACAAATCACTACATGTCAGCCCACCTTCCCTGATGCCACTGGGAGTTTTTTGAGGGGTTGATATTTTATATTTCATACGACCATCGTTCCACTTACTCGGGTGACCAAAGCCATGATCTGTTGAAGGCTTCTACCTATAGTGGCCTTTCTTTTATCATTCATGTCCTCCTTTCCATCTCCTGTGAGTCCCATTAACATGTTTAAGTCCACTGGATCTTTTCTCCAACTCTCAGTTATGCACTGGATGGTGGAATAACCATCCTTTACTCTCCCTGACACAGAATTGCAAGGTCCTGCACCAGACTTAATCTGCCGCATGCAGCTAGGGGAGATGGAGCTCTGGGTCTGTGATGAGGGAGCTGGAGAAAGCTCATTGTCTGAGGACTTGTCCCCAGGTGAGTCTTGACAGTCCCTGACCCCTTCCACCCACACCTCAACTGAGAACCTCTCAATACTCAGGGGAGCTGGAAACCTGAACACTTGCCTTGTGCTGCCACAAGTTCCTGACTTCACAGAGCTTAGCCAGATGTGTGTTATTGATGCAGGTGTGTGCCCACTTCCTGCATTTCAGTGATGCAGGGACAGTAGTTGTGCGACAGGGTGATTGTGTACCTTTAGGGGGATAGGTTAGGCAGGGACTTGTCTGGGATGGTTTGAATAGGGATGACTGGGCACACCTTCACATTCATTAAAGTGTCCTAATTACTGCACATTTAGTTTAGTACATGCTTAATGAAGTACTAACTAGAGTTACCATACAGTAGCACTGGTGCACATTTATGTTATTATGCTTACTGCTCATTAGCCTGATAACACTGAGCAGTAGGCTATTAGCACAGTTTTTGACTGCCATGGTACTGAGCAGTGTTATTAGGCTAATGCACAATAAGTATCCTGTGTAGATGCTTGTGCTTGTGTAGGAGTTTGGATTAGATGAGCTGTGGAGGTCCCTTCCAGCCCTACTTACATTTCTTTTTCCATGATCTGCTCATGAGGATGGTGTAATTTTAATTGTACCCGCAGTCATTCTAGGAACCGTTCTTTGCGTGTTGACAATACCTGGCTATTTCAAGGACTATTCCCATTAGTCAGGTGTTACTGATGTGTTTTCTGTGTTGAAGGCCACTGCTGTACTTTATATATATTACCATATTTACTGTGCAGTAAATTTAGACTGGTCACATGTGTAAAGTAATTATTACACAATTCACTGACTAATTAAACAATACATTTGGATCAACCACATGTGCAAAGGAATCACCATAACATAAAAATATACATCCAGCTATAAAATAGACCCAACCAGCTACACAGTGCTTCAAAATGTGTAACAACATTATAGCTGGCTTCTCTCAACCTTGAATTTGAACATGTGGTACAAACCAAAGTCTCAGGGACTGCAGTTCTGGCAAAAAGCACCACCAGGATATCCCAACACCAAATTGGTCTTAAAGAATGACCACAGCCTTGGTTTAGTGGAAGAGGATTGGCTAGGTTTATTGTCTACAAAACACGGCCCTAATACATTTGTGGTTTGACTGAAAAGGTAATAATGCGTCTATGCCCATGACAAGGCATTGGCACAACACCATGCAGGCACCCCTAGGCCTTCACTTGTAATTCTCTTTTAATACAGTGGTCAAAACACATTATGCATTACCTTCCACCAATATCTTGTCTATCTTGAACTCTACAGTGGGCTTGCTTCACATCCTGCTCTGTCTGTTTCCATTTTAGCCTTCATAGTTTCATAGTTTCTAGGGTTGGAAGGGACCTGAGCAGATCATCTAGTCTGACCCCAGCCTTATCATCCTGGTATTGGACTATTCTCCACCTTTCACAGAAGTCTCCCCCTACCATCCTCTGGCCCACATGCAAAGATTTGTTCACAGGGGAGTGCAGGCATTGTTCAAGTTCACTGATCAAGCCTACTCTGGCCAATGTTTAGCAAAACCCTTGTGTGAGCAGCATCTAAATGTTGATCCACGTTCCAGTGAGGCTACAACCTGCAGATGTCTTCTTCTCCCAGCAGGTGCAGGGACTCTGAGCTCAGCTGAGGAGCAGTCTCCTGAGGATGAGCCTGGAAACCTGGAGTTCCTGAGGCTATTCCCAGGAAGATTTAGGGAGAAGGAACCCCTGACACCTGAGCCAAGCCAAATGCATGAGAAGCAGGGCAAACATTCACAGCAGAGAGAAAACGTGGCCGTGAGCAAGGTACATGGTGCAGTGGGGTGTGAGCGTGGATCCAGAGCAAAGCCTGGCAAGAGTTGTGGGTGTGGGGAAGAGCCAAAGGAGCTGAGAGACCTCAAGAGCCATAAGAGGAAGCTATACCAGCAAGAGTGGCTGCATTCAAACTGAGCTAGCAGGAAGGGTCTGAGGGGAAGCAGGAGCTTGCTGCCGAGTACAGCTAGCTTGGGAGGCTGGGACTAGAAACGCTGCTCTCAGCATTGGTGGGTCCCTGTCTCTGGAAGCACTACTTCAGCTTTCTCTAAGGGATGCATCAAGAGAATATTTTAAAACTAGGGGTCCCAGGAGAGAGCCTCTCTGGGCATGCTTTGGCTCCCTGCCACCATCAGGGAGCACAGAGTGAGGGTCTTCTCAGCTGAGCCCACCAGGTTCCCCCCGAGAGGTATGGAGGGGTCTGCACCTAAGTCCAGCAGAGTTCTTCGAGCCCAGCCAGTGCCAGGGCAGGATCCTGTCTCCTGGAGGAAAGTTCAGGATCAACCTGCCAGAAAGGAAAGTAAATGCCAGTCTCCTTGCACTGGTGTCTGTCTGGGATCAAAAACAAATTCCCAGAGTTGCTTACATCTGAAGGACCTCTTCCGAGTCCACAGGCATGACTTGTACCCAAGCAAAATGGACGCTTTGTGTTTTGTGGAGCTGTCATATCTTCATCTCTGTTCATGGTGTGGGAATGCCACAGCTCTCTTCCTCCTGCTTCCAGGCTGAATTTACACTGAGTCCCACCTGCTTCATCCCCTCCCAGGCCACTGGGAATCCTCATTCCCCCTTCCTGGCACTACTCCTTCCCCTGCCCTTCATTTCCTGTCCACGGTTGGACAGAACAGGCATGTCTGCAGCAGACCCAGATCATGTAGGAGATCAGCAGGGAGGTTCCCTGTGTTTTGTGGGGGCAGTAAGGCTCTTGCAATTTGGAGCCTGCAGAGCTCCCCACCTCAGAGCCTTGTGGGGGAAAATGAAGAATCCTGACACCACCAACACCCAGCATGTGCTGGCTGGTGTCTGGTGGAGAAGGGTGAATTCTCCAGGTCCCCATTCCCAGGCAGGATATTCTCCCTATGAGTTACGGGCGTGAAAACATTTTACCCAGTGCAGACTCAGGGTGCCTGAACTTCAGTCTCTGTTGGTGTCGTTAGGAAGTCAGTGGCTCCCTGGTAGGGACAGCATATTCTGACTGAGGAAAGAGCTGTGCCAGCTCCCTGGATGATGTCAGCTGAAGTAGACAAATGCACTGCTCTGTGAATAGAGCTGTATCCATGCTACTTTTGCTGGAACACCAGTGATAGATGAGGGACTCAGGTTTGAGGAGGCTGAGGGAGGAGATGCTGATGGTGTAATGCTTGTGACTGCAGGTCCTGGAGGCCTTTGAGGACGTGGCTGTTTTTTTCACGCGGGAGGAGTGGGAGCTCCTGGAAGCTGGAGACAAGGGTCTTTACCAGGACCAGATGCTGAGAAATTACCAAGCCCTCGTTTCCCTGGGTAAAATTCTGCTTCTTGTTCCCCCCTGCCAGATCTGTGTGAGATCAGAAATGTCCCACTCTTCTCCCTGTTCCTTTACTGTTGCATCCTTAGGCATTTTGGCTGGTGGTTTAAATCCACTTTCAGCCCACTGCTGTGTTGTCGCTCAGGCCTCTTGTCGGCTTTCATTTTCATATCCTCCTTTGTTTTGGATGACTTCTCTGGGGTCTTTCCCTTCCTCTAACCCAGAGGCGGGCAATTATTTCAGGCAGAGGGCCACTTACCCAGTTTTGGCAAGCTGTCGAGGGCGACATGGGTAGCCCCGCCCCTTGACAGGTGCCCCACCCCCTGATTACCGTCTTGGGACCAATGTCCCAGGGCTAGCACTGGTGGGGCCCAAAGCGGGGCACAGGCTGGCAGAGGTCTGTGGAGCCGGGCTTTGCTGCACCAGCAGGGAGAGGAGAGAGCTGGCCTGGCTCCATAGAGCCCCTGCCGGCTGGGACCCTGTACTCCTGCCACCCTGCTCTGGGCCCTGCCAGCACTGGCCCCGGGGACACCAGGGTGGGCCCATGCTCCCACTGGCTCCCCGCCCAATCACTCCTAGTTCCCCCCAGCCATGTGGTACAGGTGGGGGGCAGCACACAGCCCCCAACCCCTGCTCACTGGCAGGGAAGAAGCTGGGGCTTAGCACAGGGAAAAGCGGCCCCTCGCCCGCTGCTCCCTGCTGCAGATGCTCGCAGCCCATGCAGGGCTGTCTGGAGCAGGCACAGGCAGCCCCATGCAGGGGTGCTGGGCACAGGGTGAGTGTGCTCAGCACCCCCACCATGCTCAGCACCAGCTTGTAACCCAGCCCTGCTGCCAGCTTGGGCCCTGCACAGGCTCAGGGCTCACCCGTTGAGCCTGTGCAGTGTGGCAGCAGCTGTGGCCCTCCTGCTTGCCACACTGCACAGCTTGCCACGCCAGGCAGTGTTGGCTGCTGTTGCCTGCCTGGAGCTCGTGCGCTGGGCAGCCCAGAGCTGGTGGTGGCAATCACTGCTCAGCGTAGCAACCAAGGGGGCCACAGCTGCTGTCGCCATGCGCAGCCCCAATGGGTGAGCCCGGAGCTGGCACAGGACCCAGGCTGGCAGTGGGTCCAGGTTACAAGGTGGTGCTGGGGTAGGTGGGGGGGAAGCAGCCCCTCCCAGCCCCGTGCCCAGCACCCTGCACTGCAGCTGCTCACAGCCCTCATGGGGCTGCCTGTGCCTGCTCAGGACAGCTTTGCATGGGCTACGAGCGGCTGCAACAGGGAGTGCAGGCCAGGGGGTGGGCAAGGGACCACTTTCCTCCGTGCCAGGAAGGAGCAGGGAAGGAGCCCAGGGAAAAGCTGAACACGGGGGGTGGAAAAGCAGCCTCTCCCCCACCCAGTGGCCGGAGTTCCCTGCTGCAGCCGCTTGTACCCCCCATGGGACTGTCTAGAGGAGGCACAGGCAGCCCCAGGTAGGCTGCAAGCGGCTGCAGTGTGGGGCACCAGCCACAGGGCGGGCAAGGGGCTGCTTTTCCTACCTGCCCCAGCACCCAGCTTTTCTCTGGGCTCCTTCCCTGCCTAGGCTCCTCCCCCACCCTTGCCCACCCTTCCCCCTCACCTGAGATTCTGGCACAATGCAGCCACATGCTCCCAGGCCAGAAGACCCTCCTGGGGCTTCCAGTGGGGCGGGCGGGCCCTGCTGTTGTGGGAGCCCACCAGGCTTCCCCTGGGTCCTACTGCCCTTGGTTGCTGTCATTTTTGACAGGAACCAAGGGCAGATAAATATTAATTTTCTAATTTTTTAGGGGCCCTGCAGGCCGGATAGAATGGACTCATGGGCTAGATGCAGCCCATAGGCCGTATTTTGCCCACACCTGCTCTAACCCCTGCTGTTTCCGTATCCAGGCATTTTTTTGCAGGATGATCTCTCTCTGCTATCCCAGCACGTTTGAACCATCTTCAATTCATTCATTTGTTAGCAACTCTCTCTTGGGGAATTAATCCATCTTCCTCACTCTTTTTCTGATTGTTTTTGGTCCAGACACATAACAATCCCAGTATGCAGGGCACATTTCAGCACTCTCAAACTGTGGAAACAGAAGTTGCGTTTCCATGCCCTTCTGCATCGAAAATAAATGTTTATGGAGGTACAAAGATGAAGCAAAAAGGCCTCCATGCCCTTTGTTGCACCATAAACACCTAAAATTCATGGCCACAATAGTGCTGGTAATTGATTGTGTGACTTGATTACAGCAGAGGTCTGTTTGCTTGGTGGTGCAAAAGCTTCCTGTGCTCTCTGGCTGCCCTAGTTAGCTGCTCTGGAGGCTTGAGGGGCCCAGTCCTGCAAACCCCCTGAATTTTCAGGCAGGTTTGGGCCCCTGCATAGCAGGGCACCTTTGGTAGCCCTGTTGTGGCTGTCACTCAAAGGGCCTGAGTAGGCAACTGAGGCAGCCTGGAGATGGTGGCAATCCCCAATCAGGAGTCACGTGGGCACGAGGAGACTGCCTGATTGGGGAAGAGAGCTCAACCACTAGCCACAAGAGTAGCTTGAGCAGGAAGGCCAGCAGTAGTTGCTGCAAGCTGCCGGAGGCAGAACATCGCCTGGTTGGAGCTGCTGCTTAGGAACACTCGGAGGACAGAGTAGGAACTATGGGGATGGCAGGAGTTTCCTGGTCCTGGGGCATGACCTAAAACTGCACCCTTCTGGGGCTGGATGGTGTGGTGGGGCTGCTTCTGGTAGGGCGGTGTCCAGGAAGGCCACACCTGTTTCTTCCCAGTGAAGGACGAGGTTGAGGCGCCAGAAAGCCTCATCCCCACTGCCTCGTGGGTTACCCCATGAAGGGGAAAGGCTAGGGGAGCGCACCCTGACAGAAAAGCACAACCACCCACACCCACTGAGGAGGGGCTGAAGGCAGAGGCCCAGGCCCACCATGGGCCTAAGCACCTGCCCAGCTTCCTGGATACTCTTGGGGTATATCTCAGTGCATGGAGAAAGGCAGGGTTTGTCTACTTGCGGAGACCAGTTAGGCCAGTTAGTCTTACCTTGATCCTGGGTAAGCTTTTTGAGAGAATTATCCTGGCACATGTCCACGAGGGGCTAGTGGGGGAGGTCATGCTTAGGGGCAAGCAACACAGGTTCATTAGAGGCAGGTCCTGCCAGAACAAACTGGCGGCCTTCTATGACCAGGTCACCAAATCCTTAGCTGCAGGGGTAGCAGTGGACATCGTCTTCCTGGACTTCCGGAAGGCCTTCGACACTGTCTCTCACCCCGTTCTCATTAAGAAACTGGGGGACTGTGGTATTGACACCCACACAGCCAAATGGGTCAGTAACTGCCTGGAGGGCCACACCCAGAGAGTGGTGGTGGATGGGTCATATTCGAGCTGGAGGGATGTGGGCAGTGGAGTCCCCCAAGGTTCGGTCCTCGGGCCCGCACTGTTCAACATCTTCATCAGTGACTTGGACGAGGGGGTAAAAAGCACCTGTTCAAATTTGCTGATGACACTAAGATGTGGGGGGATGTGGGCACACTAGAAGGGAGGAATAGGCTGCAATCGGACCTAGACAGGTTACAGGGGTGGGCGGATGAGAACAGGATGGGATTCAACACTGAGAAGTGCAAGGTGCTGCACCTGGGGAGGAAGAGCCAGCACCATACCTACAGGCTGGGGAACTCCCTTCTCATCAGTGCAGAGGCATAAAAGGATCTTGGAGTCATCATTGATGCCAAAACAAACATGGGCCGGCAGTGTGGGCACGCGGTCAGGAAGGCCAACCGCACCTTGTCATGCATCCACAGATGCATCTCGGGCAGGTCCAAGGAGGTGATCCTCCCCCTCTATGTGACACTGGTCAGGCCGCAGCTGGAGTACTGCATCCAGTTCTGGGTGCCACACTTCAAGAGGGATGAGGACAGCATGGAGAGGGTCCAGAGGAGGCCACCTGTATGATCAGGGGGCAGCAGGGCAGGCCCTACGAGGAGAGGCTACGGGACCTGAACCTGTTCAGCCTCCACAAGAGAAGGCTGAGGGGGGATCTTGTGGCCTGTTATAAACTAGTCGGGGGGATCAGCAGGTATTGGGGGAGTCCCTGTTTCCCGCAGCGCTACCAGGAGTGACCAGGAATAATGGTCACAAGCTGGCAGAGGGTAGATTTAGGCTAGATATCAGGAGGCGCAACTTCACAGTCAGGGCGGCTAGGGTCTGGAACCAACTTCCATGCGAAGTGGTGCTGGCTCCTACCCTGGGGGTCTTTAAGACAAGGCTAGACAATCACCTTGCTGGGGTCGTTGACCCCAGTGCTCTTTCCTGCCATGGCAGGGGGTCGGACTTGATGATCTGCTCAGGTCCCTTCCAACCCTACTAACTATGAAACCACTGGGATCTCTAGAAATGGGGAAAATAATGGGTTCCCCGCTTGAGGCTGGGGAGATTGCAAGGACATGTCTCTGAAGGCAGAAAAAGACAGGTGCCCTGGTAATGGAGAGGTATGGATTCCCTGGCTTTGGATTATGGATTTCCTGGTTCCCCACTGAGCCAGGCAGTTTGACATCTGTTTTTCCTGGGAAACTGGGCTGACCGGTTCCATACTGTGGGCTTTCTCATTTTGTAAAACTGCCTTCTTCTTTCTTTTATTTATATCCACAGCAGAAATCAGTCTGTATCCTAAGTACACATGCATGTATGGATCACATCCTATAAGGATACATCCACTGGGTGAAAAGGCTGTTATAGTTGCTTCTACAGTTGTTAGAACAACATCCTTTTCTAGGGGTGCACCAGTAGAGAATTTTTGGCCTGATACCAATGGCTGATTTTTAATGAGCCATATCAGCTGGTATCAATCTGATTCCAATATGCAGGCAGGCAGCATGGAGAGCAGTGTCTGGCTGGTAAGTCTGTTGCGGGGGAAAGAGCAAGGGGGAAGTTGATCAAGGCCCCCATGGTGAGGAAGGTGCGGGTCTAGGACAGAGCCATGACAGGTAGGGGTGGCTCCCACTACTCCACGCACCCCAGGAGGGCATGGGAGGTGTGTGCCCCTAGATCTGCACGCAGGGCAAGGGTGGACTACTGCTGCAGGCTGGGCTGGGCTGTACTCGGGGCGGGCGGCGGTGGTGCTGGGCGGGAACTACGGTGGGGGGCATCGGGCTGTAGCCCCACCCCAATACTCGCTGTAACCTCCCCACCCCACATGCAGATCCAGGGGCAACCCCCCATACCCTCCTGGGGGTGTGTGTGAAATGGTAGGAGCCACCCCCTGCATCCCCCAAATGAGCCACTCGTGGCTCCATCCTGTGCCTCGCCCTGGCTGGGCACCACCTGCCCCTGCCCTAGCTACCCCCACTCTCTCCCTCACTGCGGGGGCCTCAGTCTGCGCCCCCCCCCGGACACACAACAGACTTATGAGCTGGATCTGGCTGCTCTCCACGCTGCCAGGCTGCGCTCCTGGCTGCCTACATGCTGTGCTGTGACTGCTCGCATCCACGGGGCATTTATCCATGGCATTATTGGCCACATCAGTCAAAAAAAAGCTGATTGCCGATACAGTCCATTTTCCTTATATCGGTGTCGATCCTATATGGGACCAGTGTATTGGTGCACCTCTATCCCTTTCTATGCAGTGCCAAAATGGATTGCTTTTTCTCCCATACGCAAGCTTTTATTGGCATCAGTCCATCATTGACTCTATACTTCAAAGACTTATCACTGAAAACCCTTATTGAGAATAAACCCATTTCTCTTTTTTTTCTCCTGGAATTATTCTAGTAAGATCAGTTGGATAGATGGTCATGAGTATGTTCACTGTATTTCTTTTCAGATCAGTATCTTGAAAATCTATAAGAGCATTCTTTTTCTTTCTCCTTACACCTCACAGATCACTGCATCTCAGCCCACTTTCCTTGATGCCACTGTGAGCTTTTTGAGGGGTTGATACTTTATATTTCATATGGCCATCATTCTACTTACTCGGGAGACCAAAGCCACGATCTGTTGAAGGCTACTACCTGTAGTGGCCTTTCTTTTATCGTTCATGTCCTCCTTTCTGTTTCCTGTGAGTCCCATTACAGTATTTAAGTCCACTGGATCTTTTCTCCAACTTCCAATTATGCACTGGATGGTGGAATAACCATCCTCTATACTCTCCCTGACACAGGATTGCAAGGTCCCACACCAGACTTAATCTGCCGCATGCAGCTAGGGGAGATGGAGCTCTGGGTCTGTGATGAGGGAGCGGGAGAAAGCTCATTGTCTGAGGACTTGTCCCCAGGTGAGTCTTGACAGTCCCTGACCCCTTCCACCCACACCTCAACTGAGCTGGAAACCTAAACCCTTTCCTTGAGCTGCTGCAACAAGGTCTTGACATCACACGGCTGGACCAGATCTGTGTTGTCTAGACAGCTGTGTGTGCCCACTCCTTGCTATTCACTGATGCAGGGACAGACAACTGATCCCTTCTTCCCATAAATAGGGCTGTTTATGCAGGAAATCCACCTTCAACCTCATCAGATCCTTCTCTCGGGTGGCATTTGAGCAAAGGTTTCTGTCATGGATGGAAGGGGCTGTCCATGGGGACAAATGCTAGGGACACAGCCTAGCCTGCTCTCTTGATTTGAAACACAAATCTAGTATCCCTGGGGTACCATGAGCTTGAATTTCCATCTTCCCTCAGCATGGCAATAATTGATAGCCTAGCCCAAGGTGGCTGTGCCAGTATTATGCCTTCTTGTTTGAATTGCCCTATGGCAGCTGGGACCAGGGCAAGAAGGGCACTGTCTTGTTTGACTTGCCCCATGGCAGCTATTAGAGTTGGCAGAAACGCTGTGGGGATTATGAAGGATTGGGCTATAGAGAGGTGGATGCTCTGTTACCCACTGCTACTAGTCCTTGCTTAGTTTGAATTTGAATTCTACTTTTCCACTCTAGAAGAGTTAAGAAAATAGCAGCAGTATTTGATCAATCCCTCGAGCTGTATTAAGTGGTGACTAGGCACAGTTGGAGTTGACAGGCTTTCATGTTTGGGGGATACAAGCACCTCCTTGTTTCCAGCAGAATAGCCCACATTCTGCTCCATAAGTGGGGTGCTAACAAGATGTGAGGCTTGAGATCCAGTGTCCACAAAGAATTGGTTCCCTTATTGTTACAGAGTGATTGAGGCCCAGCTGTACTCTGGGGCACATCCCAGCACAGGGAAATAGCAGATCTTTCTTGTTGCCAACGGGGCAGAGGCTAATCTCTGGGCTCCCATCTCCACCCAGCAGATGCTGAGACTCTGGGCACACACCTCTGCCTGGAGTGTGGGGAGAGCTTTGTCTCCCTGAGCAAACTCCGAGTGCACCAGGATGTACATTCAGGGGAGCAGCTGTACCGCTGTACTGAGTGCAAGAGCTTCACCAGATGGGATCACCTCCAAAACCATACTTGTGTCCATGTGGATGAGCAGCCATTCTACTGCCTACACTGTGGGAAGAGTTTCACCAAGAGCTCCAAGCTCACCAAGCACCTGCGTGTGCACACAGGGGAGAAACCCTTCTCCTGCAGCCATTGTGGGAAGAGCTTCACCCAGAGCTCCAAGCTCACCAAGCACCTGCGTGTGCACACAGGGGAGAAACCCTTCTCCTGCAACCATTGTGGGAAGAACTTTACGCAGAGCTACACGCTCACCAGGCACCTGCGTGTGCACTCAGGGGAGAAACTGTACTCCTGCTGTGACTGCGGAAAGAGCTTCACCAGGCGAGACCATCTCCATGGCCATATGCGCGTCCACACTGGGGAGAAGCCATTCTCTTGCACTCAGTGTGAGAAAAGCTTCAGTGACAGTTCAACACTCGCGTACCACCTGCGTGTTCACATGGGCGAGAAGCCATTCTGCTGCAGTGAGTGTGGGAAGAGCTTCACCAGCAGATCCAAACTGACCAATCACCTGCTCGTGCACACGGGGGAGAAACCCTTCTCCTGCAGCCAGTGTGGGAAGAGCTTCAACAGGAAGTCCAGGCTCACGGACCACCTGAACGTGCACACAGGGAAGAAGCCATTCTTTTGCAGCCAGTGCGGGAAGAGCTACACTCACAGCTTCAGTCTCAGCATTCATCTGCGCCTGCACACGGGTGAAAAACGTTTCTCCTGCAGCCAGTGCGGGAAGACCTTCATGCAGAGCTCCAATCTCACCAGTCACCTGCGCGTGCACACGGGGGAAAAGCCCTTCTCCTGCAGCCAGTGCGGGAAGAGCTTTTCTCAGAACTCTAGTCTCAAACATCACCTGTGCGTGCACACAGGGGAGAAACCCTTCTCTTGCAGCCAGTGTGGGAAGAGCTTTACCAAGAGGTCGTCGCTCACGAACCACCTGTGCGTGCACAAGGGTTAGAAGCTGTACCACTGTACTCAGCACCAGAAGTGTTTCTGGCTGAGTTGTGTCTTGAGCAAGCCCCAGCGAATCCATGGGAGCAGGACTGTCACGCCAATTGGAGGGCACTTTTCCTCCTCCTCCCTGAGCATGCGGGAGTGAGGATCCTGCCCCTGGGCTATAATGCCCTGGCTCCCTCCTGCTTTTATGTTGGCTGCCCCATGTGGGATGTTGTGGTAGTTTCTGGCAGCAGCTGGGACAGAAGGCAACAGGTAAGAGCTAAGTAATGGAGCCAGGTAGAAGAGAGGACAAAAACTGTGAGGGGACAAAACCAAAGTTGCCCTGAAAAAAAGTCCTTTCCTGAACCATCCAGTTCTGTAAGCTGCTACCTGTGGCAGCAAGGTGGTTTCTTCCTTTTCCTTCCCATGGTGTTTGGAATATCACCCTTGTCCTTTGTTTTTTACTGTCCTTGATGATCTTGTCTAGTTCTACATCAACCAGGCAGGTCCCCCTCTTCCTGCAAGAGAACCGGCTTGGATGAGACACTCAATAAAGGGAATATCTTTGAATCAGTTCTCAACCACTTTGTCTTGGGGAACTCCCAGGTTTCCTCTGTAGTTCACTATTTTGATTTTTACATGCCAGGACAGGCCTGCCTTTCAAGAAAGTTTTATTTCTTTTGCGGGGGGAGGGAGGCTTTCAAAAATTAACTTTCTCACCATTGTAAAGAGACAGCCTCTGTCACCCGTGATGGGGATACCGCCACAGTGATCATCCCCCTTCATAGTCCCAACCCAAACCAGATTTCTCTCCACAGGGACTCTTATTCCATGCACCTGGGCTTCTCCTAATCTCCTTAACACCTCTGCAACCCAGCCTCGGCTGTAGGTGCTGGGCAGGATGAGCCCCATGACTCCCGGGTCTGGGAGACCATGCCCTGGGTTATTATATAACCTGCTGTGTCCATGGCCCCACCAGTGAGGTCCAACTAGCTCTGTTCCTTCATTCCTCTCTGCCACCAGCGGAAGTGCAGCAAGACAGCCCGCATCCCCAGTGCCAGCCTTCACGTGCTGGTCATCTGGAACAGAGTAGACACAGCCCTAGGACCAGGGCAGCCAGGCCTTGCAGAGTTCAAGTCAACAGGGGAGGCAGATTTAGAGCCCATGTCCCTCTGGAGTCCAATCTCCCGGTGTCCTCTAGGTCCCAGCTGCCTCTGTCACTTTTCCAAGGCAGTTCCTCACACTGATTTCCCTGGATCCCTTGGTATACTTATCCATGCAGATACTCCCAGTCTTTGGGGCTACTGCTGTGTCCCATAAAGATCCTTCAATGGGGAACAATTCTAGCTACATTCCTAACAGTGGAGACAGCTCCATCCACTAAGGCTGTACCACGATCCATTAGTAAACATTGGCCAGTCCTGACCCAGTAAATAGTCTAAGTATAAAACACACAAGTATTGGGGCTCCAAAATACTTATTACACACTACACACCCATCCCCAGGCCACTTCTCCGCCCCTATCTCTCTGGGACTCCACACCGCACCCCCCACAGGACCAGGCTTTCTGGGATCCTCCATCCCCACCACCCCCTTACGCTTAGCTGCCTGCCTACATGTGCCTGGCCCACAAGTCTTAACTAAAAACCCACCGGATGGTGGAGGCTAGGGTTTAGGCACCCTTCCCTGCCTTTCACTGGGGCGGCAACTGGCCTGGCATTTCTTGGGGACTCCTGCGCCACCCACCAGGCCATCCTTCCCAGCAGGGTGCAGTTTTAGGTCCTACCCAGGACCACTGAGGCTACCTCCTCCCCCATAGCCTCCCCTGTAGCTCCGAGGTGTTCCTGGAGCTGGAGCTCAGCGGGCAGATGTTTCTTCCTACTGGCTGGTCTCAAACTGCTCCCCTCAACCCAGAGAGCTGGGCATTAAATGGGCACTTTAATCAGGCAACTGCCCTCTCCCACGACTAGCCCTTGAAGTGACAGGCATCACAGGTGCTCTGTCATATAGTGAAAGAGTTAAATAGTGTATGTAATAAGTAGTGTATAGTTAAATAGACGGTGTATAGATATAGATAGTGGTTTAATAAACAATGCTGTATAGATACAGAGGTGCTGGGGAGGAAAATCCCAACTTTTCTTTTTCTACTTTTTTTCCCCTATTTTTCTGCTAATTTAACAACATGTGAAGGGCTTGTTCATTTGCTGAGACACGGCCAGTAACCGAGAAGGAGGGCCTTTGCCCATCACCTTGGGTGCTAAGACCCACCAGACTCTTTAATATTTGGCATAAGCACAGAGACCAGAAGTCAAGATGAACTGCTTATTTATAGTAATAGTCCCTTGAGTGTATGTACGAATGTACATATGTATGAATTTGAATGTATAGAAAGGTAGGGCCTCATCTAGAAGGAGGCGCGCTTGCCCGCCACACCAGCTTGAGCAGGCTGACCAGACAGGCCAGAGATGATTGCGCTCCACAAACTACAAAGGAGCTCAATCGTTACTAAGACACGGTGGCTAGAGTACTGTTATTATCAGTTACAATTATTTCTAGTAGTATAATTAGCAATTTAATAATTACTGTAGACAGAATTACTTGGGCTCATTGTCCTCACAAGATGCAGAAGAGCACAGACATTAGGAAACGGGCATGCCGGTCCAGCACCTCAGATCTTTAGGCAGGCACCAGAGGAAAGCAGGCAGCATGGGAGGGAGGCTGACAAAGGCAGACATATGAGCTGTTATTATTGTTGCTGTTGTTGTTACTGATTAACGTTGGGAAAGGACATTACCCCAATACTTCACTCTAATTCATTTGCTCGACCTGCTGCACAGAGTGAACACAGTGCCCAACACAGCTGTTTCCCACCCAGCACCCATAAATGACTTCGTGCTCCTTTGTATCTTGCGAGTACACTGAGCCCAAGTAGTGTCATTTGAAGTAAAAAATTGTGGGTATAAGCTAGGGCTGTGCGAGGGTTCGGACCATGCTTCGAACCCGGAGAAGCTTTGGACACTACAGCATCCGAAGCAGCATGTCCAGGTGGAAGCGCTGGCTTCATTAGGCTTTCCCCCAAATCCCTGCACCGATCTTCCTGAAACTTGGCAGGCTTCATGCTCTCCGCAGAGGCTACCACCCCTGCAAGTATCATCCAAATCAGACAAAAAACAACGAAGTTATAGATATTTCATGGATTCCCCATTATACCCTGTGGCCAGATCTCCAAGGCGGCTCTGAAGCTTCGGAGCCGGTTCGGCCAGATTGAAGCAGGAGCCTGGTCCGGAGCTCCAGATGGGATCAGATCGCGGCCATCCGAAGCGCCCGGATCCGAAACCAGATCAGATTGCTGCCTACTCGTGCAGGGCTAGTATAAGCCAAATAAAAAGAAAAGGAACATTGCATCCAGCATCTTTCAAAAGAGTAATTAAGCATATTTGAGTAAGTAGCTGGTTGGACTACCTGAATGTTTGTAATTTTTCACTATTGCAAAATAGTGCTGGTGCACTGTCAGGCGGTAGGCTGAGCAACAGTCAGCCCTGGCAGCCGGACGCACACAGCATAGACTGCCCTTGCTCTGACCGGAGACAAAAGCATGCTAGTCACTCGTAAATATTAGCATGTTAATATTAAAATGAAATGTTATTTTTTCAATTTTAGAATCATTATTTCATTCGTATGTTTAGTTGCTATGTTCACAAAATAGGGTCCCTTTTTGTCTATGTTTAGAAACTCTGTACATCGCGGTGGCGAGAGGGTTAATGTTTATACTTGCACTGTTCACTACCATTATGAGGACTAGTCATCACACTCAATTCTCTTTTTGAGTGTTATGAATCTAAGCATTAATACCAGTAGCGATAGGCACCCGGCAGTGAGACATTGCCACTTGAGACAATGCAGAAGTTAGGGGTGTCAGACGTCCTTCTCACGCTTCGGAAGTGGGCTCTTCTCTTCCGCTGTTGTCACTGGTGGGAGCGCCATGCAGTGTAGCAACCGGAGCTAAAAATAGGAGGGAGGGAGCATAGAAAGAGCATAGGAAGTTTTATTGCAAAACCACCACGCAGCACCTCCTGCCCTAACCTCTCGTGCACCTCGTGTACCTTCCTTCATGACAAAAAAATCCACCAACGCTATTTACATGAAAGTTTAAATAACTCCCCCGCCACCTTCCGCACACAGACAAGTGCCAGGTGTCCCTTCCCAATGCGTAAAGGAGCCGGTTGTGGAGCATGTCATAGTGTCCTCTTTCAAGTCCCCCATTGCAAAGCGGCTCTCGCTCTGCACGCTGCATGGTACTCGACTTCAGCAGCCCGCATACTCTCGACTGCTACATTTGCATTCCTGCGCCCCCCGGGACAACTCTCCCTGCTGGACTAAGTCCTTGTGCCTCTCGTCCGCCTCGAACCTCTCTCATCGTTACAGCACACACACACCCCAACCACTGCTCCCCCAATTTGTAGGTCCTGAGCAGGGCAGGAACCACCCCCGCCCTCCCCTTTTGGTGTAAAAAAAATCAAGACAGTCTGGCCAGCCTGGAAAAGAGTGCGGAAACCCTGTCAAGAAAGAGCACCAAAGAATTGCAAAAAAAGGCAGGAAAAGACTTGGCAGGGAGCAGCCCCTTTGGTTGCCTTTGCACACTGGATGCCTTGACAAAATGCTTGTGTGCAAGCCAGACTTATGAGGGGGGGCGCAGCCAGCCCCCAGTGTACATTTGCATGGAAGATTTCCCTCCCCTCCAGTGCCCCATGCAACAAGCGCCCAGAAAAAGCGGCA
Organism: Crocodylus siamensis; assembly: GCF_052110815.1. Lineage (NCBI taxonomy): Eukaryota > Metazoa > Chordata > Crocodylia > Crocodylidae > Crocodylus > Crocodylus siamensis. The sequence goes on from NC_143400.1 coordinate 20,845,457, forward strand.
GGCAAAACTGTGGGAAAAGACTTGGCAGGGGGCTTTGCAAAGTGCAACACCACCATTGGCAACCATCTGAGTGAATGCTTGAGGTTTGATTTTTGCATCCTGTGCCAACCAGCCAATCCCCACCCAGCACTGCGGGCAGGGATTTTCCCAGTCCTACAAAATTAGTGAGCCAGATGCAGAAAGACAGGTTAACATGAGGTTTTATTGTAAGGAACACAATGTTATAAGCCATTGGTGACTTGGGCTTCTTTGCCTTTACCCCGCCGTCACTCTGAACAGGCCCTGGCTCCCTAAACTGGAGTGGTGGCCACCTGACCAGAATTACCAATTTTGTTTAAGTGCTGGTAAACTAACAAAAAAGTGTTCCTGGTTTGGTGACATTTCCTTCCCACAAGGGTGACGAGGACAGCGATGAACCCCCTCCCTTTCTCCCCCCACTCCACCCCCTGCTGGCAGCACCAAAACAAAGCGTGAGACAATATTCACGTTCCCCAAAACTTACAAGTCCCCGGTTCAGAGTCACGTCCCTGGCTGCCACTGCCCATACCAGCTGCAAACAAGTAAAGCAAAACAATGAGTTTACCATCTGTAACATTGCCATTTATCCACCTCCAATGGCACATACCCTTCATCCACCCAGAAAAGAGCGTGACAGCTCACCTCCAGCAATACATTCATTTCAAACCACCACCACATATATCCAACCTCCACAAACCCAAACAGCGCCTGCCGGTGGCAAGAGGCACAATCTGCAATACTTCCAAATCTCCGGTGGCGCATCTTCTTGGGTCTCGGGAACAGACACCGATGTTTGGGTGTTGGGAAAAACAACACATCTGAACTGGTTTCCTTCTCCTCGTCCTGCTACTCATCATCTGTGCTAATGTGGGGAGACACTGTAGTCAGGGTATACTGCTGGGGCTCTTGTTCGGAGTCTCTGTTATCCAGAACCATAGAGCAGTCTCCCCACTGCTGTGACATGCTCATGGTTTCCCCATCAGGAGGAGCTGCCTCTGTCGGTGTGCTCTCCTCCAGCACAACACCAGTGCTGAAAGGCTGCAGACAGAGAGCCTTGCTTGCATCCTTGGACAGTGTGATGGACAGCTGGTCATAGAAAGCAGCAATTGTGCACCCTGCCCCAGAACGAGAGGTTGCATCTTTGGCACAGTGAAATGCACTTCTCAGGGCCTTGATCTTGCGCCAGCACTGGGTCCAGTCCCAGTTGTGCCCTTGCACCCAAATTTGCAATGGCTGCATACACGGGCGTATTCCTTCTACTTTCCAGCTGGTTTATGATCTTTTGCTCCGACCAAATGTCGATTAAGTCCTGCAGGTCTTCTTGGGTCCAGCTGGGGCCACGGGTGTTAGAAGTATCAGCCTCCTGCTCCATGGCCTTTATACTGCTGGATTTGTTTTTTCTGAGACACCAAGCAGTTCTAAGCAAACAGCAACCGATTCATGAATGGCCACTGGTGAAATTTGGGAGTAACTTAGATACACATTGTTATGAATTACGCTCTTAAAGCCATGTGCAGTTCGCTCTAGGCTGGGGCAATGATCACGCAAAGCAATATCCAAAGTCAGATATAGAATCTTTATTCGCTCGAGCGAGGTGCCTCCAGAGAGGGACTCCACCTACTACTTATAATACCTTTTTTATACTTTCTAAGTGCATAAGCGTTAGTTCGTGATTAGCTCGTGCTCGTAAAAATACCCAGTCATCTATTAACTAAATCACTATTCTGTCCAATCAAGTGGCACTGTAGGCGTGAACACCGAAGTTTAACTCTCGTGAATTACATGCCCCTATATTTTGTCTCAAGATGGTTCTTTATCTAACAAAAACAAATCATGCCCAACTTTCAAGATTCTCTTGTTGATGAAACTCCCCTCTTGACTGGATTCAGCTAGTTTCGTATCTTATCAGTAGCCCTCACACAGTAATCCTCACACAGTACCCCTTTTCCTTCCAAGCCGTCTCATAAGTGCTGTGTTTGCTTTTATGAAATGGAGGTGAAAGGATAAAGAAATGACCTCACTTTTAGCATTACAAAGCCTTGTTTTAACCCTACAAGATTCATATACAACAACATAGTCATGTAGTCATTGTGAAGGTATCACTGGTGTCTTGCAGTACCCAATAGTATGATGAAGTACCCTGTTAACCAACAAAGACATGGTGATGGGCTGGGAGCATGGACCATATAGACCCATTGTCCATTCAGATGGCTGGTTAATGTTCCATAGTCTTGCAAAAATTAAGTCTGTGTCTGTCTTCCTGTAGTGCTACACAGAATCAAGGCCAGTGCCCAGTGCCCCAGGATTACTAGTTGAAATGATGCAGATAAGAGTTAAAATGCAAAATTTAATGCAGCTAGACAGAGCTCCAGACCACAACCCCTCCCCGGCGTTTGGTGCTGGTGCCATGATCTGAGAAGCAGCCCTGTCATCCGTATGGGATGACAGAGCAGGACCAAATGGAGATGCAGGATGACGTGCGAGGACCAGGAAACAGACAATGGAGAAGAAGAACTGAGTGAAGACTCTGACATGGAGAATATGGCAGACGTAGGTGAGGAGGACAAGAAAGAAAAACTGTTGCTATTTACCCTGTGGCTGACCTTGGACTTATTACAAGACATGCATGCCCAGCTAGCAATGGCAGTGAATGCAATCGTCATCTTTTTCAATGCTCGCGATGAGAAGATGGGATGTAGATATGCGGTGAAGTGAGAGCCTAGAAGCATGCGAAGAAGTAGAAACTGACTGGGCTCTGTGGATAAATGATAGGAGCAGCAACTGTACGGTCTGGGCCCGTGAGAGCAGCTCGGACTGGTGGGAGTGAATCGTGCTGACCACTTGGAACATCAGCAGTGGCTGGAGACGTTCTGAATGACCAGGGAGGTGTTTTATCATATTGTCTCGATGCTAATTGCAGGGGCGTGCAGGGGAAGGTAGCAGACGAGGGGTGGAGGATGAGCAGAGCATGGGGCAGGGAGGTGGACTGGGGTAGGGGGTTGTTGTTTGGAGACTGGCGTTGGTCTGGAGAGGGAAGTCATTACACACCACTGCCTAGCCAACCTGAATCACGTCCTGGGGCAGGGTTAATTAGACCTCGCGTTGGCTGGCTGGGGCAGGGCTGGGCAGATGGGGAGCGAGTGGTATGAGCAGCCTACAGAAATCAGATTTATAGGAGTGCGGCGGCGGCGGTGGTGGGGTCAGTATTCCACCCCAAGCCCACCAACAACCCACCATTTCACAACACCCCTCCCAAAGCCATATGCTGCACTAAACAAACAGACAAGGTGACAGATATTCACAGTGTCACGTGGGCAGGGAAGGGGAGTGGGGGAAGCATCCCCTTTGAGGGATCCTCATGGAAACTGTTTCAAGCCCAAGCAGCTTGGGAATGCTGGGAAACGTAGTGCTAAAAGGCAGACATTTGGAACCACCCCTCTGCCCCATACACACTGTACTATTAGTACACCGTTAATTTTTAATAAGCGTTCAAGGCACACATCTGCTTCAGCAACACAGCATGAAACACTCACACACTGGTCCACCTCGCCACCACCATCAGCTGCAATTGCCAACCACAGGGGACAGTACCACTCTCAACCCTTTATATTTTGGAGAACATATGTACAGTTAAAAAAATTCATATATACTTTTTCATTACTTTGTAACATGGGGAGAAGGAAAAGGGAGGGGAGGGGACGATTCACACAGCTTGTTGTCGGGATCAACACTGGATCTCCTACTGGGAGACCAGCCCAAGCCTAGGCGGGCGCAAGTGGCAGGGTTTTGGGGTGATCACGTGGGGCGTGGGGGGAGCTTAGCATGAGATTCTTGGCAGGGGCAGGGGGTGGGGACTGTGGAGGCCAGTTTACCTGTGAACATGTGCCTCCTGCTGTAATTCATTAGGAAGGACATTACTTTGTGGGTAGACTCATATTTGCCTCCCCCTGCTGGAATTTGTGGGGAATTACACGAGACTTAATTCATTCAAAAGCCTGTGGCGTGCAAACACAAATGGGACACACCACATTAACCCAGGTTAAAATTTTTAAACCTCCTTAAATTAAACGCTGTGACATGTACAAGCTTCCAAGAAGTCTTAAGTATTGTGGGGGACAAAAGAAATCCTACCAGTAATACAGTAAAATTGTAATGTAACTGTGAACGTGTTGGATGATCTACTCAGTCTTCCTGTACTTGCCTGCCATGACTTGGATTTAATAAGAAAAGGAAGGATATCAGTAACTTGTTAAAGCCTGTGATCAGTGAATATCACCCAGATGTTACACACTCAAATTAAAGATTTATTTTTTCAAAGTAGAAGATCTGGTAACAGTAGCCTTGTCAAATACTCCACTGGCAAAGGCAGTTGATTTGCAAGAGGAAAAAACCCCCAAACTGGAACTTTTAATGAAACTTTAAACTAATCTAAACCACTAATTGCCTTATTACCATTACGCTATCCCCACGTCTTTCAGTCTCTATCTGCGGTTTGTGTCGGGAGTGGCTCTCTGCAGCTCCCACCCAATTCTTCTGTTTATTTTCTAAACAGTTGTTGTCTCCATGGGGTCAGGGCTTATCTGGGGCACTATTTCCCCATTCATTGTCCCAAAACTCCGTCTCTTGTTTTGGCTCTTCTGCCGAGCCTGTTCCCGCTGCCTCAGTGTTCCTCTGGACTCACCGCAGCAGCACTCTTCATCATCTCAGGGTTCATTGGGATCTGACCTGTTGAATCTTCAGGTAGTTCGGTGCTCCTGATGTCCTTTCCAGCCACAGGTTAGACTTTTCTCGTTTGTCTCTCCCCAGGGTCTCGATTCTCCCCTTGTTTCTCCTTTGGTGCCCGAAGGCACTCTGTAAATGTCCCGCTGCTGGTTTTATCCCCAGTTTTCGCAGGCTAATCATCCAACCACTTTTCAGGTGTGTAATTGTCTCCACCTGACTATTTCTCAATCAGAGGTCACTCCTCCTGGTGTTAGCCCAAGTAACAGGGCTCCTGCTAGAGTCCCTGTTACAGTAACAATAATACTATTTTTGCTAATGCAGAAAAGGTAGAAATGGTAAACATTTCTGTGCTATACTGGGAAAGAAATGGGATGATTTGTTTTAGTATGCACTTGACTCCATTTGTAATAAATCAAATTGTTTAAAACCTCTACTAGGGATAACTCTGCATCCCAATATTTTTTTAAAAGAAGTTTAATTAGTCACCTCACAATTCTTAAGGGCCAAGACATTTTTAATTAAAAAAAACCCACTTAAATATTAAAAACATAAATACCAGGTGATTGGTAAGGGTGTCAGTGTGCCAATATGCATAAGGACAGTACCCAGGACATTTCATTTGCTTGACAGTAGACTACCAAAATAATGCAAAACATGATGCTCACTTGAAAGGGTGTAACTCTGGTCAGTATGGTTTTTATGGAAAACCAGCCTTGTAAAGCATGGCCCACTTCAGTTCATCGAGGAAATTGCAAACTAATTACCTAGATATCATAGACTTTGTAAGACTTTTGATTTAGCACCATGCAGTGCTGACTTTAAGATCATAATGTTAATCAACAAAGCACCCATTCAATAAAGTACTAACCAAATGACCTTTCAAAGTAATAGTCAAGGGGAAACAATAAAACTGAATGTTTCTAGCTGGGGTGTATTGAGGCCACTCAACTTCTTCATTAATGATCTAGAAGTAAGGATAAAAGTTCATCACTGATTTAAAAATTGGCAAAATGGTAGATAATGCTGGTGGTCTATCAGTATAGCTCAGTATGCCAGGTCTATTCAAACAAAATGCCTTCTGGTTCAACCAAATGCAGAGTTGTCCAAAAGAACGGAATGAGGATATTCCTTGAATGGGATCTAATGTCATAAAGCAAAGGTGTCCAACTTAACTAGTCCCTGCAGCCTGATCTGGTGGGTGTGCTAATCAACAGTTGTTTGCTTTTTTTCATGCCTCCCACCAACTGTAATACTCCATTTCCCTGAGTAGAGCTCCACACCTGGGAATTTGCGTGCTCCTAAATTCTCAGCCTGTCCTGGAGTCCCCCAAGCCAAGTAAAAACAGCTTTGCAGGCTACATCTTTGACACTCCTCTCATAGAGGCTATGTGATTGAACATACATTCCCAGTAAAGTGCAACTCCTGTTAACTCCTCCGGTTTAGGACATGTAGCATCCAAGGTACCCTTTACTTTTTATAGAAATTCTTCTGAATAATATTGGCATTGGTTTGGGAATGGATTCTGTGTAGACTGGTATTCAGTCTACAAATATTATCCAGCAGTGATAATGGCATGGCCTGCTTTGGACACAAGATGAATAGATTAAAGAAAAAAACTGGATGTTCTGGATATCATGATAGAGCTCTCTTTAAGAGCCCTCACATATTTGGATGAAGAAAGCATTTTCCACACTGTTTCTAAGTAAATATTGGTACTTTAATTCTAAACCAATATTTAAATTGCAGAGCACTGATAATTATTTAGCCGTTTACATATGTATTTGAACATAGCATCAATGCATAGTGTGTTCTTTTTATGTTTGTTTATTGCTTGTTAAAAGAAAGAAAGAAAAGCTTATAGTTTTGCTAACCTGGCTTTTAGAGAAGGTGATCAGAAAGAACCAGCATGGATTCCCCAAGGGCAAGTCATGCCTGAATACCTGATTGCCTTCTATGATGAGATAACTGGCTCTGTGGATGCAGGGAAAGCACTGGAAAGGATATACTTTGACTTTAGCAAAGCTTTTAATACGGTCTCCTACAGCGTTCTTGCAAACAACTAATACTTGGTCAAAAATCACTCAAATGATATTATAGGCAGTCCTCAACTTACAACTTTTTGAGTTATGATGAACGGCACTTAAGGTGTTTATAAATTGACACCCTGTTTTGACCTTCCAGTGTGGGTTTCAACTTTATGATGGTGGATACAACAGTGGCCAGCTAGTAAGTCTGGTGTGGTGGAAGGGAGGGGAAAAGGAAGGGGTGTGGGGGAGCAGATCAATGCCCCCTGCAGTGAGGGAGGGGCTGGGGTAAGTTGCTTGTCTGGTGGCTCCCACTGCTTGTCCGTGTGCCACCGGATCTGCGCTGTGTGGGGCGGAGCAGGGCATGCAGGGCCAGGGCTGTGCTGGGAGCGGGGGCTATACCCTGCTGCCATTCACGCAGCCAGTGCAGGTGTGGGACAGAGCTGCTGCGCTGCCTCTGGACAAGTGGTGCGCAGTGGTGGCAGCTCCCCCCTCCCCCCATAGACAAGTTGCAGTTCCATTCCGCGCCCGCCGTGCCCCAATGGGGCAAGAAGTGCCATCCAGGGTGGGGAGGACAGGGCCGGGGCTATACTGGGCTGCACTCCACTCTGTCTCCACTCTGCAGCCTACCCCAATCCAGGGGCATATGCCCCCTCCCATTGCTCGCCCAGCCAGGGCAGAGTGGGTGCAGGATGGAGCCATGGCCCATGGGGGGAGCAGGGGCAGCTCCTGCCACTGTGTGCTGCTTGTCCGGAGGCAGTGCAGTGGCCCCATCCTGTACCTGTCCCACCCCGGCTGGGTGAGCGGCGGGAGGGCATAGCGCCCACTCCCAGTGCAGCCTGGTGCAGCCCCAGCCCTGCCCGCCCTATCCTGTGCAGATCTGGGGGCACATGCCCCCCCCCCATGCCCTCCTGGCCAAGTAGCAGGAGCCACCAGACAAACAACTTGCCCCAACCCCAGCCCCAACCCCAGCCCCAGCCCCTCCCTCACTGCAAGGGGCTTTGAATTGCCCCCCCACATCCCTTCCCTTCCCCCTCCCCTTCCACCACACCAGACTTACCAGCTGGTCGCAGCTTATTGAGCATGGTACAGGAACCAATCTCCCATTTATAACATTGTTGCTATGGGAAACTTGGTTCTGAGTTATGACATTTTGACTTAAGACACAGTTTTCAGGAACCGCCTATGTCATAAGTCTGAGGACTGCCTGTATACCTACACTAGAATGGCCTGTACATGAGCTGTTACCACACAGGAAAGTCGTTGTGGAGAGTTACCACCTCAGAGTCATTGTGGAGAGTTTGTTAAAAACTTCAGCTCAGGGCTCAGCAGACATGAAGAAGACAAACAACATTTTCAGGAATATTAAGAAGAAACCTATACACAAAACAGAATCATGTTTGTGGAATCATAGGAAATGAGGGTTGGAGGGACCTCAGGAGATCACATCTACTCCAGTCCCCGGCTCCAAGCAGGGACAGCCCCAACTAGATCATCCCAGCCAAAGCTTCGTCTAGCCAGGCTTTGAAAACCTCCAAGGACGGCACTTCCACCACCTCTCTGGGTGACCTGTTCCTGTGTTTTGATAGCCTCCTAGTGAGAAAATTCTTCCTAATATCTAACCTAAACTTCCCTGGCTGCAACTTCAGCCCATTGCTCCTTGTTCTGTCATCTGCCACCACTGAGAACAGCCCAGCTCCATCCTCTTTGCAACCCCCCTGCACGGAGTTGAAGGCTGCTATTAAATCCCCTTGGTCTCTTTAGACTAAATAAGTCCAGTTCCCACAGCCTCTCCTCAAAAGTCATGTGCCCCAGGCCCCTCACCATTTTTGTTGTCCTCTGCTGGGCTCTCTGCAATTTCTCCACATCCTTTCTGTAGTAGGGGCCCAAAAGTGAATACACTACTCCGTATGTGGCCTCACCAGTGCTAAATAGAGGGGAAGAATCATTTCCCTTGACCTACTGGCAACACAACTATGAATGCAGTCTAGGATGCCATTGGCCTTCCTGGCAACAAGGGCACACTGCTGGATCATATTCACCTTATTGTCCATTGTAACCCCCCAGGTCCTTTTCTGAAGATCTGCTGTCCAGCCAGTCAGCCCCCAGCCTGTCCCGGTGCATGGGGTTGGTCTGTCCTAAATGCAGGACTCTGCACTTGTCCTTCTTGAACCTCATGGGATTCCTTTTGGCCCAGTCCTCCAAGTTGTCCAAGTCACTCTGAATCCTAGCTCTGCCCTCCTGCATATCTACTACTCCTCCCAGCTTTGTGTCATCTGCAAACTTGCTGAGCGTGCACTCTATGCCATCTTCCAGGTCATTGATGGAGACACTGAAAAAAAATGGCCCCAGAACCGACCCCGGGGCACTCCACTTGATACTGGCTGCCAACTGGACATTGAGCCATTGATTGCTACTCTCTGAGCCTGATGCCAGTTTTCTATCCACCTTACAGTCCATTCATCCAGCCCATACTTCCTTTGCTTGCCTGCAAGAATGCTGAGGGAGACTGTATGAAAAGCTTTGTTAAAATCAAGGTACACCACATCCACTTGTCTCCCTGCATCCACAGGTTGGTCACCTCATCGTAGAAGGTAACGAGGTTGGTCAGGCATGACTTGCCCCCGGTGAATCCATACTGACTGTTCCTAATCACCTTTTTCTCCTCTAAGTGCTTAGAAATGGATTCCTTGAGGATCTGCTCCATGATTTTTCCAGGGACTGAGGTGAAGCTAACTAGTCTGTAGTTCCTTGGATCCTCTTTTTTCCCTTTCTTAAATATAGGCACTATGTTTGCCTTTTTCCAGTCATCTGGGATCTCTCCTGATCACCATGAGGTTTTAAGATGATGGCTCTGCAATCACACCAACTTCCTCAGCACCCTCAGGTGCATCCCATCTGCCCCCATGGACTTGTACACGTCCAGTTTTTCTAACTAGTCCCTAACCTGTTCTTTCACCACTGAGGGCTGCTCACCTCCCCCCCAAAACTGTGCTGCCTGGTGCCTGGGGCTAACTTTGCCTGTGAGGACTGAGTCAGGGATGATTGTCTTCCATGGCTGTCTTATCTGTGTGTCCAAGGATGGCTGACGAGGCTACCCAGGTTGACAGACTTTACTGGAGCTCAGACACGTGTTTCCATGCAGGGTGGCTGGCACTGGGTTTTTTTATTTGGTCCACAACACACTAGTTCTGCTGCTCCTGCTTTGCCATCTGTTGTTGTTGTCATGAGGTTTCAAAGTACTGAGATCCCTGCAAGAGACTCCTCCTCCATTTAGGGTGGTCCTGGGCAATAGTCTCCCACAAGTTAACACTGAGGTTGCATTTTTTTATGTTTGTCTGGAGGACATCTCTGAAGTGCTTTCTCTGCCCTCCTCTTGAGCATACGCCTTGGCTGAGCTGAGAGAATAAAGCTTGCTTTGGGAGTCTGGAGTCAGATACCCAGATGACATGGCAGGCCCAATGAAGTTGATGACAGATGATCAGGCTGGATAGGCATCTGGCTGGGGTCATCTAACCCCAGTCCTCTTTCCTGCCTAGGCAGGGGGTCAGACTCGATGATCTGTTGAGGTCCCTTCTGACCCTAGCATCTATGAATCTGTGATCATTGCCTCAATAATCATGATGTTTGTTTGCAAGAGAAAACTAATGTTGGTCTCTCTTCCCACTGGATTCAGAGGGTCTTCTGCAGGCAGCATTGATGAACCATGAGCTTGGTTTTGGATCTGAAGTTGTGATTTTTGGACACCCATTTCTTCAAGCGTCTAAAGGCTGCACATGCACATTTGAGGCGATGTTGGATTTCTTTGTCAATTTCAGCCTTCTGTGAGAAATGGCTTCTGAGGCATGGGAAATATTCAACATTCAGCGTGGGTCTGGATTACATGTCTGCTGCGACTGATGAGTGTGAGAAAGAGGAAGAGCCACAGGGTGCAAAGGAGCAAGGGCTAAACGCAGGGTCAGTAGCCCCAGATCCACCCCCCCAAAGGACCCTGCAGAAACCCTCCTCACCCAGGTGTTTCTGGAGGAGAGGGGCTGGGAACTCCAACTGCAGTGTAAAGAGGAACCTGGAACAGGCAAGAGAGGGGAACGTAAAACCGGAAGGAGGAGGATCAAGCTGAGCCATGCTGCAGAGAAACCTGAGAGCAACGTGGAGAGCTGGAAGGAGACTCCTCCAGAGAGCGAGCTCCCCAGAGAGAACTTGGAGAGAGGACTGCTGATCCCGTGGTACTGGGAACTCCCTGCTACCACCTCAGGAGCCAGCAGAGAGGTACCATAAAGTCTCTAATAGAGGGGCACTCCAGAAAACTGATACCTTAAAGACCCTAAAAGGGGCACAAGCAAAATTTTGTCAAGGATGGACCTGTTGGGATGAGGGGAAACATGATGACCCCAATAAGAGGCTCGTGGAGATCCACCATAGAAACGGTAGCGAGGGAAAGGAGGGACCGACCTCATGGACCTTTTGTTTTTGTTTTCTTATACTGCCAAAAGGAGTCGGAACCATAATACAGGCCAGGAGTGCTTGGTTTTTCCCTTTTTTTTGGACAGAGGCCACGGGGAAGGACCAGACAGCCGATCAGGGACCAGAGTAAGATTGGATGACCAGTGGAATGGGCGAGGGTGTAGGGGTGGAGGTGTTTAAGGGAGTTGATTCAGTACATATGTTCCCTCAGGAACATAGGACCTCATGAGACGACTAATTGAACCTACACATTCAGGCACTGAATCAACTCCCTTAAACACCAAGTCGTGGCAGATGAGAATGTGGGTGTGTAGACCTCTAATTAGGATTCGTCTCTCAAATCGGCTGGCAGGCAGGGTCCTATGGGTTTGCAAGTTAATGAGATATTTGACAATGAGCTGTGAAGATCACGTCAGTTGTGTCTCTTGGTGCCCTAAATCCACACTAAGATTCCAGGAGGAATTCCTCAGCAAGTGGAAGGAGACAGTTCAGAAGGATTCTCACAATTATCTTTCAAGGCTCTATAGTTTCCACAGTTGGACTTGTCTCCTTTCTTGAAGACTGCCACAATCCCAGGAGTCCCTGAGGTCAGCTGGGATTTCTGCATCATTCCAGATCCTTAAGATGAGGGCATGAAGTTGTGACATGAGCTCGTCTCCTCCCTGTTTTAAGATTTCAGCAGGAATTCCATCCGCTCCAGATGCCTTGTTGCTCTTCATCTGCTTGATGGCTTTCCTCCCCTCATCAATGGTTGGAGGGATTCTGAGATCATCTATGACAGATTGTTGCAGGATACTCTCATCAACATCAGTCTTGATTGAGAAGGTATTCAAAATGCTCCTTTCAATGGGCATTGATGGCTCCCCTTTCCTTGAATGGGGAAGATCATCCTTAGGTCTTCCTCTATCCTTAGGTCTCAAGGGCGTTGGTCCCTGAGTGCTCAGACCATAGATAGTTTTGGTGGCACTGAAGAAGTGGCACATCTCATGGACATCAGCCAAATGTTGAATCTCATTAGCCCTGTCTTCTCACCATTTGTTCTTCATATTACACATTCGCCTTTGGACCTCTGTCTTGGCTTGTTGGAGATTGAATTTATTTTGCTTGGAGTTGGTGTAGTTTTGCCAAGCACAAAAGGCCTTGCACTTGTGATCAGTCAACTCTTGGATCTCCCATTCTTTCTCATCAAAGCAGTCTTGATGTTTCCTGATAGACAATCCAAGTGTCTCTTCACAGGAGCTGATGATGGTGGCCTTGAGGGCACACTATGCTTCTGCTATTCACAATATGCACAATACGCTTCTGACATTCTCCCATTGTTGTTGACTGGAATTCACCAGTTTATCACCAGTTTATTGTTGAGTCACTGGAAGGAGAGGTCTCGCTTGCTTGGGTCCTTGATTTCTTCAACATTGATCTTCTGTCAGTATTACTTTTACTGCAGCCATTGTTTGGGAGCCAGTTTGAATGACATAACCAAGCGGATGAGTCAGTGACCAGTCCAGCAATCATCAGCTCCTAACATAGCACAGGTGATGCAGACATCTTTGCAATCCCTGGCACAGACAATGACATAGTCAGTCAGATGCCAATGCTTAGATCGTAGGTGTTGCCATGATGTCTTGTGCCTGTTTTTCTGGTGGAACAAGGTGTTGGTGAATCACAGAATCATAGAAGTAGGGTCAGAAGGGACCTTGTAGATATTCAAGCCTGACCCCCCGCCTGGGTAGGAGAAAAACTGGGCTCAAATGACTCTAGCCAGGTAGGCATCAAGCCTCTTCTTAAAGATCCCCAGGGTAGGAACCAGCACCACTGCCCTTGGAAATTGGTTCCAGCTCCTAGCTGCCCTAACTGTGAAGTAGTTCTTGCGGATGTCTAATCTAAACCTACTGTCCAATAATTTGTGATCATTATTTCTTGTCATGCCAGGGGGTGCTAGGGGAAACAGGGTCTCCCCCAAACCCTTCTGGTCCCCCCTAGTGAGTTTATAGACAGTCACCAGGTCCCCCCTCAGCCTTCTCTTGTGAAGGCTGAACAGGTTTAGGTCCTGCAGTCTTTCATTGTAGGGTCTGCCCTATTGTTGGTGTTGGTGAAGATAAGTCCATGTTCTGTGCATTTGGTCAAGAGGAGGATGCCATTGGAGTTAATCTTTCCTACTCCTTGTTTGCCAATGGTTCCATTCCAGAGGCTAGAGTCTCTTCCGACTCACGTTGAAATCACTGAAAAAAATAACACCGTCTCCCTCCGGAACATCAGAAAGGACTTGGTCAAGGTGCAGAATTCCTCCTTGGTTTTGTTAGTGGCATGAAGAGTCATATATGCTGAAGACAGTGGCGTAGTGGCTCCCTGCTAGGTTAAAATGGAGAGTCATATGGTGTTCACCAATTCCAAAATTAAACTCAATGTGTTGTTGTATGAGTACATTCTTAATGTCAAAACCAACTCCGTGAAGTTGACATTCTCCTCATTTACCCATCCAGAAGATATAGCCTCCTCTATGTCCTTTGAGCTGCCCATCTCCTGCTCACTCAGTGCAGCTACATCCATGTTGTGTTGCCTGAGTTCTCAGACCACGGTTGCAGTGCGGCACTCCAGGCATTCAGTACTAGGGTTGTCCAAGAGGGTCCTGATGTTCCAGGTCCCAAAAATAATGGTGGGTCTTTGCTGGTATTTTCAACCTCAGTAAAAGTGATCCTACTGGACATGGTTATCCAGTCAGGAAGAAATACAGAATGCTGTATTAGACAGGCTACACTTAAGGCACCTTTTCCATCTCCCTCCCCATGAGAGGTGAGCAAAGCAGATCCTGGAGAGGGCCACTCAGTCACAGTTACAGCTACTGAATTGCACTCCTGTCTCATCCAAGTGCTAGACAACCATCTTGTAACTGCCCCCTTCATGTCAGTGTATTATTTGGAGCTTCCAGACCTCACGATCCTGCTCCCATTACCATTAGCTGGTTGGCAAAGAGCTTGAATGTACTGGGCATGATCTTTCCCTGCTCTTCCCCACTGCAGCAGCCAGGGACAGCTCCAGACTATGGCCACAGATGGCCACACCCACCTGGCTGCCAGCCCCACTCTTTAAAAGAGTGCATTGTGCTTTGTTCCCCAGCCAAATTCTTCTTTGTCTGCAGCCTGCTGACACAGCCCTCCAGGATGCTATCCCAAGGACCTGTGCCTAATGCACCACAGATGCTCCTCACCTTCCACCCAGCAGCAGCAGCCAGGACACCATATCTGATGCACTCGCAGATCACCTCCTCCACCACCCTCTGCAGAAGGGCGCCTGGGCAGCCACCGACAAACCCCTGGCCCACAGTGCAACAGCAAAAACACACACACTGAAGAGTTTTCAACGAACCCCAAACTTTATTTCTATCCCCAACACGCCAACAGACCCCTCTCTGCCTCCCAAAAGACCCCTCCTTGTCTCCCTTCCAACAGCCCCAATGCATACCTTACCTCCCCCCCAACCCTAATGCATACCACCAATAAAATACCCTCATCCCCAGGTGTCTATTTACAACTTTTGTGGGGAACAGTGGGGAGGAGGCACCTATGGCACAGAGCCCAGAGGGAGGCATGTGGCACCTCAGCATCGGCCACCAGCACCTTGGGTTTGGGCACCATGGTGAGCCTGGCAGGCTGGGGGCTGACCTGGGGGTGAGGGTGGGTTCTGTCCATCCCACCCAGCGCACTCCCCCTCCTCCTTCATTGGGCCAGGGCCAGGGCCAGCAGGGCCCATGTAGGGAGCCGGCCCTACCATGGGCAGCTCCCTCTCAGGGACTGCATGGAGCTGGGTCAAACGGCAGATGGCAGGTAAAATGGTGGGGCTGGGGGAACAGGATGCACCTGCTGCCACGTGGCACTGCACCTGCTGCTACAGTCACTGGGGAAGGGGGGTCTGAGGCAGGCCCATGGGTGGCTGTCAGGGGCCAGCTGGGGCCAGGACCAAGGCCTGGACACTGGGTGTGGTGCCAAATACCACCAGGGCCAGCACAGTCAGTGACGCACGCACTGGTTGTCCTTGGCAGCAGCCACCGCCCGTCGCACCATATCACGCTGCTTCTCCTGGGCCTCCACCAGCTTCTGCAGGACAGCGTGGTACACCTCGCTTTCTGCTCGCCATGCCTCACGATCCTCGCAGTCTGACTGCTCCATGCCCTGCCACATCTCGCGGAACTCATGGAGCCAGTGGCGGTGCCAGGTCCGAGTTTCCTCAAGATGCTCCTCGGAGATAGTGACCAGCCGCTCAAAGACAACCGTTGGATCCTGGCTTTGGCACTGACGGAGCTGGCGCATGTGGAGCACAGCTTCAGAAGCTGCAGGTGTTCTCGAGGCCTCATTTTCCCAACCACCAGGTGATTTGCCCCTGCATCTAGCAGCTGATTCTGCAGAGCAAGGACAGAGAGGCTTATTGTGAGAGTCTGCAACATTTCAGAGATAACATGCATCATAGAGGGACTGTGCACCAGCTGCTCTCAATTTGGGGGTTGTGCGTGCACAGGCACCCAGGGACTGTGGTAAGTTGCTCAGGCAGCCTTTCCTCTCTGCGTCCACAGGAGGCAGGGCAGGCCACTTTCCACAGACAGCCTACCTTCCCCATACCCTACCCTAACCAACCCACTATGCCCTGATGCTGCTGACTGCAATGGTTTCCTGGGTGCAGCTCAGAACCTGATGTGAGGCCCTGAGCTTTAAAAGTGCCCCAGGGAAGTGCATGCTGCCCTGCAATGTGTGCTGCCTCCTGGAGAGGCATCTGCCTACGTTACGAGTGCCTGACCCCCACAGCCGAGGAGTTCACCACTACCACGGACAAGTTTCTCCGTATGTGACAGGTCCCTGGCTGCCTAACTGGGAGCCTGCTGGCCACTCAGTAGAGTCCTAAACTGCCTCTCACCTCCCTGCATGTTGGTGGGAGAAACTCCAGCAGATGGAGTGGGGGCCTTGGCCAGGCAGGGTGGCAGTTGTAGCCAAGTGGCAATTGGCAGCTGAGTTGTCCCAGTGCACAGGGACTCCTAGGGTTGTGGTCTCAGCAGCCCAGGCCTCAAGGGGACATTCATGCCCTAAACCAATGTTAGAGGATGGGCTTGTGGGGGCCCATTTATCACGTCACCATTGGGACAGACCCCAGTTGCAGTGAAGTCAAAAAGGTTTGAGGAGGGATGATCCTGGCTCATGCAGGGGATTGGACTAGATGCTTATGGCCAGCTACATCCCCCAACTGGTCACAGCGCCCTCCCATGTCAAGGGTGCTGGAGAGAGCTCAGTTTGTTCCCTCTGGGACGTTAACTTGGCTCACCAGGAAACTCAGCACCCTGGGGAGAAGGAAAGGGCTCTCCTTGGCCTGAGAAATGCACCAATTAATGCCCTGGTTGTACTCGAGGTTGGCGGAGGAATCTGGACTGGCCACAGGGCAGAAAACAGGGCAGAAACCATGATGACTGGGAAAGATGAGTGTGAAAAATTTCACAGCAGCAATTTTTGCATTTCACCTGGTCCAGGACTCGCTCATTAAACTCCTGCTGTCCCTTTGTCAGCCCCTCCTCATGGCTGCCTCTTCCCCTCCTGGGCAAGCGAGTAATCCTTTTCTTTTTGAGCTGAGGAACAAAGATGCTCAGCTTTTCCTTCATTTTTAACATTTTGAGGTGAGGAACAAAAGAAACAGGTTTATGGGACATATTCCTTTCAGTTACATGTTGTGTGTTTTTCACCCCAAAAAACCAAAGCCTGATTTTTCAAGAATTTCTTTATTCTGCAATTTCATAGATTTCATAGACATCAGGGCTGGAAGGGACCTCGGGAGATCATCGAGTCCAGCCCCCTGCCCAAAGAGCAGGAAGTCAGCTGGGGTCATAGGATCCCAGCAAGATAAGCATCCAATTTACTCTCAAAGGTGTTCAATGTAGGTGCTTGAACCACCTCCGCTGGCAGACTGTTCCAGACCTTGGGGGCTCGGTCAGTAAAGAAATTCTTCCTTATGTCCAGCCTGAAACGGTCTTGCAGGAGTTTGTGACCGTTCGACCTCGTCATCCCTTGGGGCGCTCTGGTGAACAAACATTCTCCCAGATCCTGACAAACGTTCCCCCAGATCCTTTTCAGCAAACTATTTTGGGGGTTATTTTTTCTAGAAAGTTACTTTATTCACCAAAGACACTTTTTTTTTAACAACAGACAAACAATCAACTCATAGAAAGTGAGGGTTGGAAGGGACCTCAGGAACTCATATCTAGTCCAACCCCCTGCTCAAAGCAGGACCAGCCCTGATAAAGTCATTCCAGCCAGGGCTTTGTCAAGCTGGCCCTTAAAAGCTTCCAAGGATGCAGAGTCCACCACCTCTCTAGGTAATCTGCTCCAGTGCTTCACCACCCTCCTAGTAAGACAGTTTTTCCTAATATCCAACCTAAACCTCCCTTGATGCAACTTGAACACATTGCTCCTTTTGTTATCTGTCACCGTTGAGAACAGTCTAGCTCCATCCTCTTTGGAGCCTCCCTTCAGGTAGTTAAAGGCTGCTATCAAATCCCCCCTCAGTCTTCTCTTCTGCAGACTAAACCCAATTCCCCCAGACTCTCCTCATAAGTCATGTCCTCCAGCCCCCGAACCATTTTTGTTGCCCTCTGCTCGACAATCTCCAACTTATCCACATCCTTTTTATGGGAGGGGGGTCCCATAATGGGACACAGTACTCCAGATGTGGCCTCACCAATGCAGAACAGTGAAATAATAACTTCCCTCGATTTGCTGGTAACACTCTTACCCATGCAGCTCAGGATGCCATTAACCTTCTTGGCAACAAGGGTACACTGCTGCCTCATATTCAGCTTATTGTCTATTGTAACCCTTGTAAGGGCCTTTTCTCCAGAGCTGCTGCATAGCCACCTCATGCTGTCCCGGTGCATGGGATTGTTCTGTCCTAAGTGCAGGACTTTCCACTTGTCCTTGTTGAACCTCATGAGATTTTTTTTGGCCCAATCCTCCAATTTGTCTAGGTCTCTGAATTGTAGCCCTACCCTCCAGCATATAGTTTCGTAGTTTGTAGGGTCGGAAGGGACCTGAGCAGATCATCAGTCCGACCCCCTGCCATGACAGGAAAGAGTAATGGGGTCATATCTACTACTCCCCTCCAGCTTGGTGTCATCCGCAAGCCTGCTGAGAGTGATATCCATCCCATCTTCCAGATCACTAATGAAGATATTGAACAAAACCAGCCCCAGGACTGACCCCTGTGGCACTCCACTTGATACTGGCTGCCAACTAGCCATTGATTACTACCCGTTGAGCCCGATAATCCAGGCAGCTTTCTATCCACCTTACAGTCTGTTCCTCCAAACCATACTTCCTCAACAACAATGCTGTGGTATAAAAAGCCTTGCTAAAGTCTAAGTATATTACGCCCACTGTTTTCCCCACATCCACAGAGCCTGTTATCTCATCATAGAAGGCAATCAGGATGGTCAGGCACGTCTTGCCCTTGGTGAATCCATGCTGGCTGTTCCTAATCACCTTCTTCTCCTCCAAATGCTTAGAAATGCATTCTTTGAGGACCTGCTCCATTATTTTTTCCATTGAATGAGGTGAGGCTGACTGATCTGTAGTTCCCTGGATCCTCCTTCTTTCCTTCTTAAAGATGGGCACTAGATTTCCCCTTTTCCAGTTGTCCAGGACCTCCCCCGATTGCCATGAGTTTTCAAAGATAATGGCTGGCCACTCTGTAATCACCTCATCCAACTCTCTCAGCACCCTTAGATTCACTGCGTCCGGCCACATGGACTTGTACACATCCAGCTTTTCTAAATAGTCCCTAACTTGTTCTTTTACTACTGAGGGCTGCTCATCTCCTCCCCAAACTGTGCTGCTCGATGCAGTAGTCTGTGAGCTGACCTTGCCTGTGAAAACCAAGGTAAAAAAAAAGCATTGAGTACTTCAGCCTGTTTCTCCTCGTCTGTCACTAGGTCACCTCCCCCATTCAGTAAGGAAGCCAGACGTTCCCTGACCTTCCTCCTGGTTTTGACATACTTGTAGAAACCCATCTTGTTGCCCTTCACATCTAGGTGCAACTCCACTTGTGCTCTGGCCCTCCTGACTTCATCCCTGCATGCCTGAGCAATACTCTTAATGTCCTCCCAAGTTGTCTGTTCAAGTTTCTACTTCTTATAAGCTTCCTTTTTGTGTTTTAGCTCACTGAAGAGTTCTCTGCTAAGCCACGCTGGTCGCTTGCCACATTTGCTCTTCTTCCTGCACATCGAGGTAGTTTGTTCCTGTGCATTCAGCAAGATTTCTTTAAAATACAACCAACTCTCCTGGACCCCTTTCTCCTTCAGACTGGCCTCCCAGAGGATCCTGCCCATCAGTTCCCTGAGGGAATCAGAGTCTGCTTTTCTGAAATCTAGGGTTCAAACTCTGCTGCACTTCCGTCCTTTTGTCAGGATCCTGAACTTGATCATCTCACGGTCACTGCAGCCAAACTTGCCATCCGCTGCTACGTTCTCCACCAATTCTTCCCTGTTTGTGAGCAGTAGGTCAAGAAGAGCATGGCTCTTAGTTGGTCTCTCCAACACTTGCCCCAGGGAGTTGTCTCCAGCGCGCTCCAAAAACTTCCTGGATTGTCTGTGCACTGCTGTCCTGTCCTCCCAGCAGATGTCAGGGGGATTGAGGTCTCACATGAGAAGCAGAGCTCGTGATTACGAAACTTCCACTAGTTGTCCAAAGAAAGCCTCATCTTCCTGGCCTGACGGTGCATAGGAGATGCTCATAAACCTTGTTGCTCTCCCCTTTCACCTTAATGCAGAAACCTTCAACAGGCCTATCTCCAGGTTCATACTGGAGCTCTGAGCACTCGTACAACGCCACTCCTCCTCCTCCTCTCCCCTGCCAGTCCTTCCTGAACAGTTTGTCCCCATTCATGACACTGCTCCAGGCCTGCAAACTCCCACCAAGTCTCTGTTATTTCAATCATGTCATAGTGCCTTGACTGTGCAAGGACTACAAATAAAAAACTGCACAAGAACCATTAGGCATGCTTTGTAAACCTGTGGGCTAAAGGCTTGGGCAGAGCAGTTCACTAATAACATGCCCTTGTCTGTTTGCCTTCCTGAGATATCCTGTCTCCTGATCTATAGGACTGAAGCCTTCCTGGGTTCCCCTCTGGATGCAAACAAATTTGAGTGTGTGAATGAAAGATGATTTTTTTCCAAAAGCCACTCCCTATTTTAGCCAAAGAAAAAGTGAAAAGTCAGAGAGGAAACTTTTCCCAGTGATTGAAGAGGGCAGGAAATATCTGAAAGTAAGCCCAGAAGAGAAAAGGAGCATAGAAGGTCTCAAAGAGAGAAATCCTGAAAATGCTGTGAAATAGGGAAGCCTTGCCCTAATCCCTGTAGGCTTTCCATAAGCCCCCTGTCCCCATCACCTCAGACCCTTGCTGGTGCCCCTCTCCCAAATTTGGGGTGGTTCGGCAGTGAGAATGATGGCTATGATGGTCTGATGGTCGTGGGAGAACAAAAGACAGTGGGAGGGGAGGGTCAGGGCCACTGTTAAGGGCTTATGGAGGAAAAGTGGGGACCAGGTGCTTTGGGGACACCGAGATGCCATAGGAGTCATTGAACTGCTGGTGAGATGGGAAGGCAAATGGGGTCTGGGGAGAGAGTGCACAATAGGAGAGGGGAGTCGTGGGTAGTTGAGCCTGCAGGTGTGGGAGGTCATAGGGGGGCTCCCCCTGCCATCACCCAAGTGCCCTAAGTGTGTCAGCCAGGGACACTGCTGCCACCAGTGCTCCTCATTGAGGAGACCCTAACCACAGCAGTGGGGCAGGAAGTCTGGGTCACTCCCTGATCCCACAGTGAGCAGACCCATATCATGAACAGCAAAAGACATAGGATGGGGCGAAGAGCTATTTTTCTGGCAGAGGATGCTTAAGGGCTGGAGCACACATCCTTGTCACTGCCTCCTGGTGCCATAAAGGCAGATGGCATCACTGCTGATATCAAGGCTCAGAGGCTTGCGATGCTTGTGGGGGTCTTGGGGGCCCTTGGTTATAGTATCTCTGGCATGGGCAAAGAAGGCTACACCTATCTCTCTGGCTTAGGACCCTCCTGCAGGCTGCCAGAGCCATGGGCAGGAGCAGTTCCCTCTCTGAGAGAGATGCAGTTGCATGTTCCTCCAGCTGCCATCATGGCCATGGCTCAGGAGCTGCCCAGCAAGGGATAGAGGGAAGGTGTGCTACCCCCTCAGTGAGGGGGTTAGATAGCTGGCTGATGGTCAGCTTCTCCCATCCTGCCCTTGTAGGGCTTATGTTATAGGGTTATATGGTTATATGGAAACCTGTCCTGGAGCCAGTCCAGTGAGCAGAACCAGCTTGATGTGGTTGGAAGAAAGCAAGGAAAGATTGAAAAATACTGATGGCAGGCACCCGAAGGCCTAGACACGAACTCAAACCTAGGTAGCAGACTCTGCCTCCTCTGTGTTCAGGCCTCAGCCCTAAGCCCAGTTGTCCTGTGCCATGGGGGTGAAGCTCAGGGAGGCCCTATATGTGTGGTGGCTGGTTTACCCTGGAAAGGAAAAGGCTAACATATTTAACCAGGGCAGAGAGAGGCTGGAAGTTGCCTTAGCAGATGGGTTGTCCCTGTGGCAGAGAAAAGGCTGTCAGGAAGGTAGCTAGGGCTGTTCCCATCTGGAAGGATCCCTTGGGGACACAGCAGGAGCCCAAAACATTGCAGGGGTACCTGCAAAGATGGTTGCAATAAGGGTGGGGATCCAGGGATCTAGCTGGGACACACCTAGAGGACAAGGGCAGGCTGGACCCCAAAAGGGACACTGCCTCTGAATCTGCCTCCACTGATGACCTGACCTCTGCAAGGCCCAGCTGCCCTGACCCTGGGGCTGTTTCTGTGCTCTTCCAGCTGATCAGCACATGGTGGCTGGCACTGGGGATGTGGCCTGTCTCGCTGCACTTCCCTGGATGATATTCCTGGCCTTCTGGAGGAAAAGAGCCAGTTGGAGCTGACTGGTGGGGCCATGGAGACAGCAGGTAATGCTGTGGCCAAGGGTATGGTCTCGCAGAGCCAGAAGTCATGGGGCTCATCCTGGTCAGCACCTACAGCTGGGGCTGGGTTGCAGAGGCTTTGAGGAGACTGGCAGAAGCCTGGGTGCAGGGGAACAAGAGCCCCTCTGCAACCACATCCAGTTTGGCTCAGGACTATGCAGGGGCAATGAACTGGTCACTGGGATGTGCCCATCCTGGGAGCCAGAGGCTAGGTCTCCTTAGGATGGTCAAAAATATGGGAAGGATTTGAGGGGCAGAGGGACCTTCCTGAGGCAGGGGCTGCATATATGTGCAGAGTCCAAGAAGAGCTTTGGGGGCAAACAGACTATGAGGCCCACAGGGGAGCCCACTGGAGGGAGAATGGCCACCTCTGGGCTGAGCACATGGACAGCTTCCAGCATATATACCCTCCCCTCAGGCAGGAGAGAATGCACTCGGGGGAGCACCCCCACCTCTGCAGTGTATTTAATTCCTAAATACCCTGCTCCCCCCCCACAAAAAATTAGACTTTCTTGATAGCCAGACCTGTTTTGGCATGTAACAAGCAAAATAGTGAACCACAGAAGAGCCCTGGGAATTCCCTAGGACAAAGCGGTTGAGAATTGATCCACGGGCACTCCCTTTACTCTGCATCTCATCCAAACTGGTTATCTCGCAGGAGCAGGGGACCTGCCTGGTTGACTCAGAACTAGACAGATCATCAAGGACAATTAAAAGTCGATGACGAGGCTGATGTCCCCAATACCACAGGAAGGAAAAGGAACATAGACAGTAACCTAAGACTGGATAGTTCAAGAAAGGAAATCTTTTTTCAGGGTGGACATCCTTTTTACCCCTGCACAGGGATGATGAAGGAAACTGTTTTCCATTTAGCACGATGATCCTGCTCCCGTGGCTTTGCTGGTGCTTGCTCAGGGCAGAGCTTTGCTGGAAACACTTCTGGCACTGGGCACAGTGGTATGGCATCTCCATGTGCATACCCTGGTGCTTGAGACTGGACCTCTTGACTAAGCCCCTCCTGCAGTGGGCACAGGCGAACGGCTTCTATCCTGTGCACAGGCGGTCGGTGAGCATGGCGCTGCACATGAAGCTTTTCCCACTGTTGGCAGTGTAACAGCTTCTCTCCTGTGTGCAATTACTGGTGCTTGGGGAATGTGGACTTGCTGCTGAAGCTCTTCCCACACTGCCACAAGAAACCAGCTTCTCCTTCGCGTGTAGGCACAGGTGCTTTGTAAGCTTTAACCTCTTGGGGCAGCTCTTCAAACACTGTGGGCAGCTCAACGGCTATTTGCCCGTGTGCACGCACAGGTGATGCGCAAGTGTGGATCTCTGCACGAACCTCTGGGTGCGAGAAATAGCTTCTCCCGTGCACACGCAGGTGTGTGGCGAACGTGGAGCTCTGGGTGAAACATTTCTGGCACTGGCTGCAGGAGAAGGGTTGATCCCCCACGTGCTTGCATGGGTGCTTCATGAGATTGGACCTCTGGATGAAGCCCTTCCCACTCTGGGGGCAAGGAACCAGCTTTTCCCTTGCGTGCACGTGCAGGTGCGTGGTGATGAGCATGGAGCTTTGCATGAAGCTCTTCCCACACTGGCTGTAGGAGAACAGCTTCTCCTCCACATGCATGCACATGCGGCTTTTGAACTGATCCAACCTGGTGAAGCTCTTCTCGCACTCAGCACAGCAGCTCCCCCACATGCTCCCCACTGGTGCATTTGGATTTTGCTCAGGGAGACAAAGCTCATCCCACACACTGCAGAGGTGGGGGTGCTCCCCTGAGTGCGTTCTCTCCTGCCTGAGGGGAGGGTATATATGCTGGAAGCTGTCCATGTGCTCAGCCCAGAGGTGGCCATTCTCCCTCCAGTGGGCTCCCCTGTGGGCCCCATGGTCTATTTGCCCCCAAAGCTCTTCTTGGACTCTGCATATATATGCAGCCCCTGCCTCAGGAAGGTCCCTCTGCCCCTCAAATCCTTCCCTGCGCTTTTGGGTCCCTACTGTTTTCTGACCTGTTGGGTAGGAAACTGGTTTCCAACCTCAAACAGCTCCAGGTTGGTAGCCCTTTCCCCATGAGGCTGCTGCTGCTCATCTCTGCCCAGTGCCGCAGTATTTGCTGGGTAGAGATGGGAGCCCAGAGATTAGCCTCTGCCCAGCTGGCAAAGGGAAAGATCTGCTATCTCTCTGTGCTGGGATGTGCCCCAGAGGACAGCTACACATCATGTACTCTGTAAGAACAAGGGGTCCAATTCCATGTGGACTCTCGATCTTGTCTCAAAGCTTGTATCCCTTGTGCCCGTTATGGAGCAGAACACGGGCAATTCAGGTGGGAACAAGGAAGTGCCTGTAATCTCCCCCAAGGCCTGAAAGCTTGAGGCGGGGGGAAATACAAGCACTTCCTTGTTTCCACCTGAAAGCTTGTGAATCCTAACTGCACCTAGCAGACATTTCATATAGCTGGAGGTATGGTGAATACTGCCTGAATTCTCCTGACTCATCCAGAGGGGAGGTGCAGGGCTCCGGTTCAGATTAAGAAACAGCATTAGTAGCAGTATGGGCAGCAAAGCACCAGTCTCTCTGCAGCCCAGTCCTTAATAACTCCCACAGGGTTCCTGACAACTCTGATAGCTGCCATGGGGCAATTCAAACATGATCATGCCCTGCCATAGGGGATAACAGGTACAGCCAGCTTGGGCTGGCCTGTCAATTCTTGCCCTGATGAGGGAAAATGGACATTTAAGCTCATGGTATCCCCGGATCCCAGGTTTGTGTGTCAAACCAAGAAGCAGGATAGGCTTTGTCCCTGGCATTTTATTACTTCCCAGTGGGAAGCCCCACCCTTCAATGAGAGAAGGATCTTCAGTTTTGAAGACAGATTTCCTAGCTAAGCAGCCCTAATAAGGGGCAGAAGGGATCAGTTGCCTGTACATGCATCGCTGAAACATAAGGGGTAGATACACACACCTGCCTGGACAACACAGATCTGGCTACATTGTGTGATGTCAGGACCTTGTGGCAGCAGCTCAAGGAAAGTATTCAGATTTCCAGCTCCCCCTGGGTATAGAGAGGTTCTGAGTTACGAGGTAGGTGAAAGGGGGGAAGGATTTTCAAGACTTACCTGGGGACAACTCCTCAGACAACGAGCTTTCTCCGGCTTCCTCATCATCACTGACCCAGAGCTCCATCTCTCCTCGCTGGATGCGGCAGATTAAGTCTGGTGTAGGACCTCGATACCCTGTGTTAGGGAGTGTATAGAGAGTGTTTACTTCACCATCCAGTACCCAACTGGGACTTGGAGAAAGGATCCATTGGAATCAAACATTTAATGGGGACTCAAAAGGAAAGGGAAGGAGGACAGTTAAGAAAAGGAGTACTCAGTACTGGCAGGAACCATCAACTGATCATGGCCTCTGTCACCCAAGTTAGTTGAACAATGGTTGTATGCAGCATCAACCCCTCAGAAGTATATAACGGTAAAAATCTTATAGTGGCATCGAGGAAGGTGGGCAGAGATGCAGTGATATGTGATGTGTAAGGAGGAAGAAAGAGAATTATTTTGTAGATGTTCAAAATACAGTATAACTTCAGAAATCCAGCATCCTTGGGACCTGACACCTGCCGGGAATCTGAAATTCCAGATTTTTGAAACAGTTTTTGACTGCTGCTCCGGGACTGGCCGCCACTATCACCACCCCCCAGCTCCACCACCACCCACCGCTACTCTCTCCATCCTGGACATGGAGGTGGAAGCTTGTACGCAGCAGCTGCCACTCGCATCTACCACCCTGCGTCGCCGCTCTGCATGCGGCTGCTGCTCTGGGACTGGCTGCCGCTACTCCCCGATGCAGCATATTTAAAAAGTGCCAGATTTTTGAGATTTCCAATATTTTGAAAAACAGATTTAGGAGGTTACACTGCACTGATTTGAAGACAGAGACAGCAAACATACTCATATCCATCCACAAAACTGACATAAGGGTGATTCCGGGGCTGGGGGGTTCTCAGTAAAGGTCGGGATTGATGAGTCCAAGAAATAAGGACTCAATGACACACTGATGACAATGAAAACTTGTATATGGGAGAGAAAGCAATTCATTTTGGCACCTGTAACAGGGAACCCTAACCCCGTCACCAGAAGACAGGTTGGCCACCTTTAAGGCCAGAACTTTCTGGGCTCAGAGTGCTGGTAAAGTGGGGGTTAAAAGCTGAGCCTGGCCAGCGAGTCAGCTGACCAGAAGGGGCTGGCCAGGACTATAAAAACCCTGGGCTGAGCGGCAGTAGGGGCCAGCAGCCAAAGGGGAAGGAATGTGTCCCAGAACTGCACGGAGAGGCTTGGTGAGCAGTCCAAAGGCTGGAGGAGAGGAACTACGGAGGACCCCGGAGCAACCCCAGAGGAACGACTGTAGCCGACGGTGGGGAGCTGAAGCACGAACCATGCGTAAATGTAAGCCGGTATGCTGCCTTCTTTAATCACATTTCTCTTGGTGGCAGTTATCACCCATGGACAGGACTGTTCATATTTGTTGTTGTTATTGAATAACACCAGTGGTTTGGGCGAGGCTATTCGGGAAGGAGGCGGCCTCACTGGGACCACACTACAGCATGGGGACCTGGCACCAGAGTGGGCACAGGATTTTGGGGTGCACTGACCCCCCGCACCAGAGAAGGCGCAGTATTCAGGGTACATAGGCCCTAGTGCCTGTATGGGTGCATGATTTTACGGTGTACAGACCCCGGCACCAGATGGTATGATCCTAAAAGGCCAGGTTGGTCTGGCACACCTGAGGTGCAGTTTTGTTTTTCTTTGGACTGGGACAGTGTGGGTCTGGGGCTGTTCCCTGGCCTTGAACTTGCAACCCCCTGGCTGTGGGGCCAGTGGCCAGGCCTCTAGGCCAGGGAGGCTAGGCTCCAGATCAGAGCAGAAAGAACGGCCACGAGCCTCAAAACAAGAAAAGAAAAGGCTAGAGCCTTAGAGCCAAACCCTGTTTGGTGGATTTAGATGGAGAGGCCTAGCTAGAGAAAGACAGGGGTCAAGGCCCATGAAGGCAGAAGACCTCAACATACAAAATACAATAGGCAGGCTCCCGCTTACAAGAACATCAGTATAATCATTTCCATCAAGACGTGGCAGGCGAGTAGAGAGCGGGACACAAGAACCTTAAAGGAGACTCCAAAGGCATCCCATGTAAGAAACGGATAACAGGGAAGATGGCACTGGGAAGGGTGTCCTGTTATAGCACCACACAGAAAAGGATTCATAGATTGTAAGGCTGGAAGGGACCTTGGAAGATCATCAGATCTAGCCCCTGCACCAAGCAGGAAAGATAACTGGGGATCAAGTGACCCCAGCACAGTTAGATCATCCAGTCTCCTCTTGAAGATTTCCAGGGTAAGCGATTGCACCACCTCTGGAGGGAGCTGATTCCAGCCTCTCCACCCTGATTGTAAAGAAGTTAATGTTGAGCCTGAATCCATCTTCCAGGAGTTTGTGGCCATTACTCCTGGTTTTTTCCCTCGGGTGCCCTGGTGAACAGTTGCTCACCGAGCCCTTGATGTACTTCTCTAGTGTTGCGGTAAGCTGCTACCAGGTCCCCTCTCAGCCTTCTTTTCTTCAGGCTGAAGAGTCCCAGATCCCTCAGCCTTTGCTCGTATGTCTTGCCATGCAAGTCTCTGATCATACAGGTAGCTCTTCTCTGGACTCTCTCAAGCTTGTCCACATCCTTGTTAAAGTGCGGTACCCAGACCTGGATGCAGTACTCCAGCTGCGGTCTCACCAGTGCTGAGTAAAGTGGAAGAATAACATCCTTGGTTTTGCTGAAGATGCATCGATTGATGTACACTAGAGTATTATTTGCCCTACTGGCAACAGCATCGCACTGCTGGCTCATGTTCATCCTGTGGTCTATAATAACTCCCAGGTCCCTTTAATTCGTGGTGCTGGTCAGTTTGATGTTGCCAAGCCTGTAGCGGTGTTGGGGTTGCTTGTCCCAAGGTGGAGCACTTTATATTTCTCAACACTGAACTTTATCAGATTCCGATCTGCCCAACTTGCCAGCCTGTCTAGGTCCACTTGTATCTGTAGCCTATCTTCAAGTGTGACCATGCTTTCCCCTAACTTGGTGTCATCCACAAACTTGGCCAGGATGTTGTAATAACAACTGTAGGGGTAACTACAGGAGACTTTTCATCCAAAGAGTGGATCCTTACAGGAGGTGATGCATAGATGCATATGTACTTAGTATACAGATTGTGTTGTGGATATGGATAGATGAAGGAAGAATGAGAAAACCCATAGTATGGCATGGGTCTACCTAGTTTCCCAAGAAAAAGATGATGATAAAAATCACCTGCAGAAGAGACGGTCATTCAATAAAAATAGGCTGCACAATGACTAGCAGTAGAGATAAAACCAAACTCAAAGGTTGATACCTTGAGAGCAACATGCTCCCACACAGTATTGCACTTACTGAGTGTAGGCTATTGTCAAAGATAGAAAAAGAATATCAGGGAAAGGAAGAAATGACAGAAGTTATCTTAAACAGAGAGCCCAGAATTTGTAACAAAGTTGACCAACAGTCTTATAATACGGAGAGCTTAATGCAGATTCACTCTGAGAGTCAGGGAAGGTAGTTTCACTTACAGCTGCAGAAGATGTATTAGGTGAAACCCAGTCACATAAAAAACACCAGGTGGGAAAATTGAGGTTTCACAAGGCAAAGTAACTAGAGAAGTTTTCAGTATGAAACAAAAGTGGATTTGGACCAAGTCATTCATGCAGACAAAAATGAGAGCTATAAAATGGCAGTAGCAAGAGAAGCAGCGCTGAAAGGCTCGTATAGAAAACTGAACACTGGAAAAGATGAGAAAACAACTGATTTGCTGGTTTAAACTGAGAACGATTAAACAAAAAACTTGGGTAATCTTGTATCCAATGCTATTAATGACCAAAAAAAAAGAGGATCAACATGTGATCTAAAACCAGTCTTGTATATTGAGAATTTGTTGAGAGGAGAATATCCCAGAGAACATTTGTAAATGAAATTGAACTTCCAGGTGACAGTGCAGAGCAAATCAGGAAAGCAAGGAAGCAGGAAAGAAAAGTTGAATAGGAGGCTCATACGCTCAACCTGTGGAAGTTCCTAAAGCAGTAGGAGATGAAGGGGAGTGGTGGTGCTGCACTTAATGATGCAAACTATACAGGATAAAAGACTTCACATGAACAGTGACTAAGTGCAATACCACTTTCTGCTACAAAAAGAAAGAAAGTAATCACCAAACTTCCAATGACAGGGGAACAAAATGACTTAGCTGCTCTTTCCAAACTCATGATAAATTACTGCAGCCAGAGTCACTGGGAACACACAGGTCAGTGCTAATCAGTTTGGCTTGAAAAAAGGAAAGTGTGTCACTAATCAATAAGGAAAGTACAGAAAACAATAAGCTGACCTTTAGGTAGCTGGCAAAAAGCATATGTGCAGGTCCCCCAGGAAGATCTTCAGTGGAGGAAGAAGGAAGCAGCAGAGAAGGACGCCTGATTACTGAAAAACATATGTTCATACTCCTCCACATCAGTCAGAACAAACTTCTGCAATAAAGATCCTTAGGAAATGGAAATCAGCTTTCACCAGGGCTCTGCACTCAGGCACCCTCCTTTTAATCATAAAGGATGATTAAACTTCTTCATCAAAGAAATTCTTAAAATGATCTGCACCAGGGGTCACGTGGTTTTTGCAAAGAGACTTCCCAAAATAAAGAGTGATTCTAACAGAAAAAGAAATCGTTATACAATGGAAAAGCAAGCTGTTGTCCACAACAGTGAAGATGCTAGAAAGGAACGAGAGAGAGAACTCACAAGGGCTCCTTGTTAGAAGTACCTGTGTCTCATCACGGGTAAAAGTGTCACTGGAGAAGCTGAGAAAATGGAAAAGCCACAGGTTGCAACAGCAACGGCTGGTAATGCTTCCATTAGTTACTAGCCAGCTTAAATTAAAAAGGAGGAAAAAGGGGATTGAGGGTAAAAACAGATGTTGCCAAACTGCCCAAAGCAGTGGAGGAGACAGGGAATCCATAACCCAAAACCAGGGAATCCACACATCTCCATAGTTAGGGCACCCCAGGCTTTCCTTGCTTATAGGCACATGTCCCTGGACTCTCCCTGGCCTGTCTCAAGTGGATGCATCTCCAGAAACAGAGAGATCCTGGCTTTCTCCATATACTGACACGTACCCCAGGAGTCCTCAAAGCACATCACTTAAAAGAGCAGAAAGCTGGCTGGGGGCTACAAGTGCCTGATCCTGCTCAGAAATTCATGGGGTTTGCAGGACTGGGCCCCTCCACTCTTCAGATCAGCTGACCAGGGCAGCTGGAGAGTGCTGGAAGTTCCCCGACCACCGAGTGAATAGACATCTGCTTCAATCAAGTGCCACAATCTATTACTGGGTATCCAGGTTGTAGCCGTGCTGGTCTAGAGGACAAGGCAATCAGGACTCGTAGGAGAGATGATATCTTTTATTAGACCAACAAGATTTTTGCTAAAAAATATCGGCATTGTTGCAGCTACAAATTTTAGGTGTTTGTGGTGCAACAAAAGAGTATGAAGATCTTTTGCTTCACTTATGTGCCTCTACAAACATCCCCTTTGGAGGAACATGGAAGAGGAACAAGTGACAGCTGTTTCTGTCTGAAGAGAGCACTGAAATGTGCACTGCATGCTGGGATTGTTAAGTGTTTGGACCAAATACAGTAGGAAAAAGAGTGAGGAAGATGAACTAATTCCCAAGAGATGGTTGTTGGTGAATGAATTAATTGAAGATGGTACCAACTTGGGATGTGAAAAGTTAAACAGGTAATCAATTTAAGCTGTAATTATATTTATGCTGTTAATGCATTACAGTTAACATTTAGTGTGGGGTGCAGTCTGATGGGAAAGGGAAGGGGTGCAGTGCCCCAGGAAGAGGGCTGGGCAGGCACTGTAGCTGCCCCTCCTGCCTGTTGCAGCATGCTGCCCCACCTCCTCCTCTCCCTGGTGCCCCTGACTTGGGAGGGAGGAAGAATGAGGAGGGGAGGTGGAATGGGGAGGGGGGACTAGTCCCCATAGGTTAGGGTACTAGACAGGCTGTTGAAAAGAAGCCTCCCCCTCCCCTCCCCCAAGTCAGTGCATGCAGTGCCACTGCAGGGAGAGGCAGAGTGACGCACTGTAACAGGCAGGCAAAGCAGCCGTGGTGCCTGCCCACTCACCCTATGGGAGACCCGCACTACTTCCCTTCCCTGCCAGCTGTGCCCCGTGGCCTGTAAACTCATTTTAATCTGCACCCCACCTCCAGGACTGGGCTCCAAGGTCTGGAACTCTCCAGGGAAAAAGGGATCAGGTGGTCTTTGGTGACTACAATGGTTTAAACTTTTTTTTAAGCTGAAAGGAATGTATCAGTATCTTTGATGTGATGAAACTGTAATGGATTGAAAAACTGCAGAACTCAGGCCTGCCTCTTTTTGTTGTTGGTACTGCAATGCATGACAAAGGTAAGTGGAGTACATATTTAACTGTTGTGTGCTTGTGTTATCAGTTATACCAGAGGTGGGTAAAATACGAACCACATCCAGCCCGCCAAGGTATTCTATCTGGCCCTCATGGCCCCTAAAAATTTTAGAAAATGTATATTTATCTGCTCCTGGTTGCCTGTCAAAGATGACAGGAGCTGGGGCAGTAGGACCCAGGGGAAGCCGGAAGGACTCGCCAGCAAAGCCAGCCCGGCCCCAACCCCCAAACTGGAAGTCTCTGTCTGCCACAGCTCTCAGGCTGCTCCAGCACCACATGGCTCTGGGCTACATCATTGGACCAAGGGAGCACGGGGTCCACACCAGTACCCCAGGACCAGCAGGTGGGGGGGGCGAGAGAAGGTGTGTGGCATGTGTAGGGAGGGAGAGCGAGAGAGTGTGTGTGTGTGTGTGTTCGTAGGGCAAGTTCCACACATCAGCCCACCATACACACAAACACCCACACCCTCCCTTACTCTGCCACACACACAGCCCTCCACAAACCCCATACCCACCCACACCCCACCTATCCCCACACACACCCACATGCTCTCTCACCCCACACTCACACCCCCACACTAAGAGGTCCCCACAAACCTATACCTATGCCCCTCACCTCCACACAATATACAAGAGTAAGACTTCATCTTAAGCTATAGTGCAATCACCTCTGTGCACACTACAGAAAGACATGTAAATCAGGATAAAATATTCCTGAAATCAAATTAATGAATGTTGTAGATGTTTGATTTTTTTTTTAAGAATAATTTGGTATTTTTCTGGTTCTGAGATAGCAAAGCCCCTTGCTGAAAGGACTACTTTGGGGGGCAAGGGAAGAGGCTTCTGGTGGTAAATGTCAGGGGTTAGGAGGCTGGACTTCCAGTCTCAAGATGGTGACCAGGGGCCAAGGCACCTGTCAATGAGGCCCTCGAAAGCTTGCCAAAACTTAGTAAGTGGCCCTCTGCCCAAAATAATTGCCTGCCCCTGAGTTAAATGGTTAACCAATATACTTAGAAGGGTTGAAACGGCTATTTTTAAAATATTATTTATGTCCTTAATACAAACATGTTGGGACAGCAAAGGGGGATCATCTTGCAAGGAAATTACTGGACATGGAAACAACAGGGGTTAGACCAGGGGAAGACCCCAGTGAAGGCAGCATCTGAAACAGAGGACGATGTGAAAATGAGAAGTGGACAAGAGGCCTGAGCAATGACAGAGCAGTGGAACAAAAGTGGATTTAAACCACCAACCCAAATGAATCAGGGTGTGGCTGTAAAGGAACAGAGTACACTTCTGATCTCATACAGCTCTGCGGGGGGCGGGCAAGGGGTGTGGAAACAAGAATCAGCACGTTACCCAGGGAAACGAGGGCTTGGAAATTCCTCAGCATCTGGTCCCGGTAAAGCCCCTTGTCTCCAGCTTCCAGCAGCTCCCACTCCCTCCGCGTGAAATACACGGCCACGTCCTCAAAGGCGTCCGGGAGCTGCAGGCACAAGCGTTACACCATCAGCATCTGCTCCAGCCTCCACAAACCTAAGCCCCACTCCTCAGCTGACAGCTGCTGCAGCAGAGGGTCTGGTGTCGACACAGCTCTACAGACAGAGCTGCGCATTTCTCCGCTTTAACTCATGCTGTCTAGGGAGTGGACACAGCTACTCGCTCTGTTAGTATATGCTGTTCGATAAGGGAAGCACTGCCATCATAACAACACCACGAGAAACTATAGCCCAGGTGCCCCAGACCTCCCCTGGGAAAACTGGTTGCACACCAGTGACTTACAGGGAGCATACTTGGCCTGAGAGGGGGACACTGGAATTCACCCGTCTCCGCCTGACACCAGCCAGCAAACACCGGGTGTCGGTGGTGTCAGGCATCTGCTTTTTTTCCCTCATGAGGCTCTTGGGTGGGGAGCTCTACCGGCTCCAAATCCCAGGAGACTTACTGTGCCCCACAAAACACAGAGAATCTCCCTGCCTATATCCTACATCGGGGCTGTCAACTGGGGGTACATGTACCGCCAGGGGTACCTGAGAAGGCCCTAAGAGATACGTGCAGGCGGGCGGGCGGGGACGGAGCACCGCCACGCACCATCCCACGCAAGCGTCACCTGCCTGGCTGGACACGGGGGAAGCTTGCGCACAGCAGCTGCCGCTGTTCTACATTTGGCCACGTGCCACCCCCAGCGTGCATCTGCCTGTGCACCATCCCCCCTGACTCCCCTGCTCTGCGTCCGGCTGGGCGAGCAGTGCCTGCACCGTGTCCAGCCACCGGAGATACACTGCTCCACATCTGGCCACCGGGGTACACTGATCCAAAAAGGTTGAAAACCCCTGTCCTACGTGACCTGGGACTGCTGCAGTCATCCCTGTTCTGTCAAGCTATGGAGTGGGAAAAAAGGACAAGGGAAGGAGTAGAGCCAGGAAGGAGGAACAAGGATTCCCAATGGCCTGGGATGGGATGAAGCAGGTGGGACTCAGTGCAAACTCAGCCTGGGAGCAGGAGGAAGAGGGAGCTGTGACACTCCAACTCCGTGCACAGAGACAAAGATATTCCAACTCCCCAAAACACCAAGTGACCATTTTCCTTGGGAACACATCACAGCCGCGGGCTTGGAGGAGGTCCTGCAGCTTTAAGCTACTCTAGGAATTTGTCCTTAATCCCAGTCAGACACTGGTGCAAGGAGACTGGCAT
Organism: Crocodylus siamensis; assembly: GCF_052110815.1. NCBI lineage: Eukaryota > Metazoa > Chordata > Crocodylia > Crocodylidae > Crocodylus > Crocodylus siamensis. The sequence goes on from NC_143400.1 coordinate 20,879,951, forward strand.
TCAGTTCCCTCTCTGGCAGGCTGACCCCAGATTTTCCTCCAGGAGCCAGGAACGCTGCTCGCTCCTAGCAAAGTGCAACAGCTGAGCTGGAGGGACCTGGTGGACTGGGGTGCAGACGTCTCCAAGCCTCTCAGGGGGAATCTGGTGGGCTCAGCTGAGGAGACCCTCACCCCGTGCCCCCTGGGGCCCAGAGTGGCTCTCTCCTGGGACCCCCAGTCTTCAAATACTCACTTGAAGCACCCATTACAGGAAGCTGAGGCAGTGCTTCCAGAAGCAGGGAGCACTGGACCTACAGGGGCTGAGACCGGCACTTCCAGTCCCAACCTCTCAGGCTCTCTGTACTTGGCAGTGAGCTCCTGCTTCCCCCGAAGCCTTCCCTCCTGCCTCAGCTTAGATGCAACCTCTTTTGCTAGCGAAACTTCCTCTTGTGGCTCTTCATCTCCTCTGGCTCTTCCCCGCACCCGCAACTCTCACTGGTTCCCTGCTCACACCCCGCTACAGCCTGTACCTTGCTCACAGCCACGTTCTCTCTCTGCTGTGGGTGCCTGCCCTGCTTCTGATGCGCTCGGTCTGGCACAGTTGTCGGGAGTCTCCTCTCCCCTGATCTTCCTGGGGATGGCCCCAGCAGCTCCAGGGTTACAGGCCCTTCCTCAAGAGGTTGTTCCTCAGCTGTGCTCAGGGGCCCTGAACCTGCTGGGAGGGGAAGAGCATCCGCAGGTTGTAGGCCTTGCTGGTACATCGATCAACACTGCTCACACAAAGGCTTTGATAAAGCATTGGCCAGAATGGGCCTGATCAGTGAATCTGACTTGATGCCTGAACTCCTCACACTGGCAAAACTTAGCATGCAGGCCAAAGGATGGGAGAGGGAGATGGTTGAACAAGGCAGAGAAGAGTCCAGTACCAGGATGATTAGGATGGCATGGGAACCCCAAGATCAAGATGTGGAGCAAGCCCATGGCACAGGATGGCTCAATATAGCCAAGATACTGGTGGCATATGACATGTAGCACGTCTCTACCACTGCATTAAATGAGAATTAGAAATGAGGGGAACTTTGTATCGCCCTAGGAGAGCCCATGTGGTGTTGTGCTAACGCTGTCTCGTGGACACACGTCTTAACACCTTGTCCATCAGACCAAGAGTCTGTTGGGACTATGCCTTGTAGACAATAAAACTGGAGGAATTTATGCCACCCAACTGAGCCTGTAGTTATTTTGTAAGACAACAATGATGTCTGGATTTTCTAGCAGTGACTTTTTGCCAGCACTGCAGTCCCCGACATTTCAGGCCCTGCCCCACATTCAAATTCAAGCTGGATAGAAACCAGCTATAAGCATTTCCATGCATTAGTTCAGTTGTGGTTGGCTGGGTAGTAATTTGTCACATGATTATAACTTTGCACGTGTGGCCAGGATAAATACTTGTATAACTGAGCAGTAAATTGCTTCAACACTAACAATTAACACCCAAAGAAAACAGCAAGGATGACACAGGTTGGCCCTGCTACTCCCTTGTGCTGGCATATGCCTAAGTCAGCCCCCAGGCCTCAGTGTAGGGGAAAGGAGAGAGACGAAAGAATCAAAGTCCCATAGGTCTTCTAAGGGCCCTGCTACTCATTAGATAAATATCGTGCAATTAATTGGTGAATGGCAACATAAATTGAAATCGGCTACGCATGCAAGCCAATATCATGTGCAAGAAATGACTCCCCAGCTCTCAAGACTAGCTACAGAGCTAGTCCTTTAACACGTGTAAAAACTCTGCAACCGGTTCCTACCCAGCTTCAAACTGAATAAGTAGCAAGGCCCTTCTAAACAGACCTTCCCAGCCGTGAAGCTGGAGATGAGCCACAATAACTCTGCCCTTGCTGGGGGTGGCACCCTCAGACATCAGACTCTGAGAAACGTAACCAGGATCCTGGTGTTGCATCAAGGTCCACACTACAGAGGAGGAGGAGGAAACAGGGCCACTTGCTGTAGGGGCTGAGGGAGGCTTCTAGGGCAGGGGTGGGCAAAACGGCGGATCTGGCTGACAGCTGGACTCCATTTCCCAGAAGCCCCTGTCTGTATGGCTGGGGCTGGTCTCCATGGGGACCCCAGCCACAGCTGTGTTGTGACAGGGCAAGGCAGGGAGGACAGGATGCGCAGCAGGGCAGGGCAGGGGCTGCTCCAGAGCTGCGGGATCTTGCAGTGGGGGTAGGTTGGTCAGGACCTGCAGCCTACGAGCTCCAGGCAGGGACATGCAGGCTGCAGACAGAAGCTCTGCCCCTGCTCTGGACCAGGCTGTCACTGCTGCAAGGAGACGGGGCAGAGTCTCAATCTTCAGCCTGCGCGTCCCTGCCTGGAGCAGGCAGGCTGCAGATCGCACTCTGCCCCGGCTCCTTGCAGCCGTGACAGTGGTCCCGAGCCAGGACACAGCTGTGATCCGCTGCCTGTGCGCCCCTGCCCAGAGCACGCAGGCTGCAGATTGCGGCTCTGCCCTGGCCCTGGACCAAGCTGGGCAGGGGTGGCTGGGAAATGGAGTCCACTGCTGGCTAGATCCGGCCCATGGGCCAGACTTTGCCCACCCCTGTTCTAGGAGGATCCCAGAAGAACAGGAAACATGCTGAACTGATCCCCAATAAAACACTCAAGAAGAAAGGTTTTCCACTGACTAAAAATGCCTCCTTCAGCTGCAAAGGCCAGCACCACTGCCTCTTACCTGCTCCTAGCAAACAGCCTCGTCTGGGGAAGCAGGCCAAGGGGCTTTCATCTGCCGATGAGTCCCAGGTCTCCTCTGTGTCAGGGGAACCTGCAGTGGGACAGAGGCCTAGGATTAAATGTAATTAGAGCTAGCCAAAACTCACTATGCCAATCCATTCCCAGATACGCGCATCAGCCCATTCCTGGGACTGGGACTCCAGCACCGATAATGATCACGGTAGCCCTCAGCGTAACCACAAAAGCTGCCAGCATCTACTTCCACAAGGCCCTATATTAGCCATGGAGCTTGCTAAAAAAGTCACTAGATAGTTAAAGCTGAGCAAAGCTGCTGCAAGTGTTGCCAAAGACAGGTAAGAAGATGTGCAGAAAGAGAGAGAAGAATGATAAGGAAGGTCTGTCGATCTGGGTGCATCTCTGCAGACAGGGTTTTAGAAATATAGCCAGTGGTGAAAATTCAACGATGCAAATACCCTGTAAATGGCAGTAGTGGTAGCACTTATCATGGGGAAAATGATGAATATGCAAATAACAAAAAGGCATAAAAAGAATTTGGAAACAAAAGGTCATAGATGGCTGGACTACTGGACTCCTCAGCTCCTACACTGCTGGGCTACTAGACAACCCCCCTGACTGTCTCCGCCAAACCCGGGACTTTGTGATCAACAGGACAGGGAGCAAGATTCAATGGCAAGGTCATTAGTGTATGTCTAGGTACGGGCATGTGTGGAATAAACTTGCATGAGCACAGAAAAATTCCTGCCTCTGGAGCACTGGTTTCCCAGTTCCAGGTTTCAAAATAACACGGCAGAGTGTTCTTCTCCCGGGGTGCTGATGTGACTCCAGACCTGCCCGGGGACAGAAATCAAGGAGGCCCTGTCACCTGAGACTTGCAGCGAGAGGTCCCAGCCCCTCATTCTGGGGGTTGAGCAGCTAGGCGGCCACCCACACCCGGGCTCCTCATTACCTTACCCAGGCCCCTGGCACGTTACCTGGCTCCTGGTAGAATGGGGGCTCCTCTTTGGGGACACAAGGCAGCTCCTCCAGGGGCCCTGGGGTTTCATGCCATCCTGCCTCCTCCAGGGGCACATGCCCAGGATGGGTCTGTGCCCACTCCAGCCAGGAGCAGAGAGGTTCCCTCAATGCCCCAGGTCCCTCCATGTCCAAGGCCACGTCTTCAAGCTGCCTGTGCACTGTGACCTGGGAACAAGACAACTATGTGGCTGGCAGCCAGGAGAGAGAGGGCTGGGAGGCCGCATCCCCAGACATGCAGAGATGGGAGGCAGCTTCAATGTGAGGAAGAAATGCTCACACCTGGAGCATCTGCCAGCCCCAGCCAAACCCCCCCAGCCAGGGCCAGTGCCTTGGCACAGGTCTCCACATCGCACCCGCAATCCCAGCTCAGCAGCTCCTGGAGCAGATCCAGGATCTGTCCCTTGCCACAGTGCTGGGGCTCCCGCAGGTGCCCGCCTGCAGCCCTCAGCCACCTGGGAGCAGACATCCCAGGTCAGCACTCAGACACTCACCTGCCAGCGCCTGACAGGCTCCTCCAGCGGCTCCTGCTTGATCTGTTGTGGTGCCACCCATCTTGGGGACACTCTACCTGTCCCAGCCTGGACAACACGAGGGACTTTCCCTCCTCCCTCCAGTCCTGCCCTGGGCTCAGGGCCAGCTGGCTCCTGCTCCTCCATCGTCGCCAGAGGATGTACCAGTGCTGGGAAGGGGAGAACTAAGCTTGGAGCCGGCTCCAGCTCAGCAGTCATCTTGTCTGCCTCACCCCAGCCTGGGCCTGCGCTCTTGCTTTCCCGCCCGTCACACGTGGGGCCTGGCAGCAGTGTCCGGGCGCCTGGCTGCCTGCAGGAAGGAGACAACAGGGTTTTGTGACGGGGGAGCCAGGACCACAATGCACCACCACAGATCCACAGCCCCTCAGCCAGCCGCAGCACCCTCTGGCCTCACCGAAACTGAGGGGCTGCATGGGGGGACCGACTAGTTTCTACAGCAGCTCTGCAGAAAAGGACCTGGGCGTTACAGTGGACAATGAGCTGAACAGAAGCCACTGGTGCGCCCGCAGTGCGCAGAACCTGAGCAGCACCCTGGGACGCATTAGTAGCCTTGCCAGGAGATGGAGGGAAGTGATTCTTTGCCTCTGTTTGCCACTGGTGAGGCCACATCTGGAGTCCCCTGTCCAGCTCTGGGCCCCTCGCTACACAAAGGACATGGACAACTTGGAGAGAAGCAGAGGGCAACAAAAGCGGTTCGGAGGCTGGGAAGAGGCTGGGGGCCTGATGCAGAGAGGCTGAGGGAGCTGGGCTTTTTTAGTCTGGAGAAGTGAAGACTGAGGGGGGGTTGATAGCAGCCTTCAACTCCCTGCAGGGGGTTGCAACGAGGATGGAGCTGGGCTGTTCTCAGCAGGGGCAGGAAAAGACCCATGGTCTCAAGTTGCAGCAAGGGAAGTTGGGGTTGGATATTACAAAAAACTCTCATGAGGAGGGGGGTGAAGCACTGGAACAAGCTCCCCAGAGGGGTGGTGGCATCTCCACCCTTGGGGGTTTTGAAGACCCGGCTAGACAAAGCCCGGGCTGGGAGGATGTAGCTGGGGCTGGTCCTGCTCGGAGCGGGGGCTGGACCAAGGTTCGGACACAAACACCCTTTTTACTGAAAGCTCCCACAGAGCACGTTTTCCAGTGATTCGGTTGCTCTAATAAAAGATACTGGATTTACCCAAAGAACCTCGTCTGCTGCGCGCTTAGACCAGCACGGCCACAACCAACACCCCCGCATCCACACTCGCTGCCAACGCGTGTACACACGTGACCACGCACGCACACACGGATGGATACACATGCATCTGAGGTAAATTTCACACAGATGTGCACACCCACACATTCCCAGTACAGGTGCGTGCACACACACGCTCCAGACACGCGAACACACAAATCTGGGCATCTGACACACACACAACTATGCATCCAGGGTCAATTTCACACACACACACACACACACACAATTAAAGTAAATTTCACAAGCGCACACACGGGTGCAGAACCATGCATCCAGGGTCAATTTCACACACACACACACCCCCCCCCAGAGTAAATTTCACATGCACACATGTGCAGAACCATGCACCTAGGTAAATTTCTCACACACACAATTGCATCTAGGGTGAATCACACACACACACACACACACACACGTGCACAACCAAGCATCCGGGGTCAGTTTCGCATACACTCCCCCGCCCCCCATAGGCACAGCCATGCATCCGGGGTCAATTTCACTAACACACACGTGCGCACCCCCGTGCATCCGGGGTCAGTTGCACACTCCACACGCGTGCACGCGCCCCCCCGCACCGAGCCCACTCGCGCGCGCCCCCCCGCGGCCCCGGCCCCGCCGCCGCCGCCCGCCCGGCCCGTGTCCCCGGCGCGGCCCCGCCGCCGGCTCACGCTCGCGCTCGCCGCCCCGCAGCCGGGACAATGCGGGCAGGCTCCTCCCCCGGCCGCGGCCGCGGCCCCGCAGCCCCCGCTCCCCTCCCCCTGGCGCGGGGCCGGGTGGGAGGTGCCAGCCCCGGCGCAGGCCGCGGGCGCGGGGAGCCCCCTGCAGCCCCCCGCGGCGGGGCGGGGCCTGCCGGCCGAGGACGAGGGTTGCCGGCCCGGCCCCGCCGCGGGGTCCCCCGGGACGGGAGCGAGCGCGCACGTACATGGCGAAGCCCGCGTGCACAGGGCGCTTGCAGTGTAACAGGCGTGCACGCGAGGTGTTGCGGCAGCCCCGGGAAGTGGGGTACGCCCCCCCCCCCCCACCGCCCACCTGCTGAGGGCAGCGGGGCGTCCCCTCCTGCGCGCCGCCCGGGCTCCCTGGGCCTCGGCCCCCCCGCTCCAGCCTGCGTCTCTGCTGCTGGCTGGAGGATGCCTACTCCGCCTGCCACCGCTGCCCACATGCAGCCAGGGCTTTGCAGGAGGGCCTCGTACTCCTCAAAATGTGCCCTGCTTGCTGGAAGGAAGCCTGCTCTAGCAGGACCAGCCACCACGTAAATGATACATAAGAGCAACGGCTGAAATTTTTCAAGTGGAAAACTTCTGTTCGAAGAAAAGCCGTTTTTTGGATTTGCAGGCCCGGGCTAGTAGGTGTGTGTATGTGTGCATGGGTGAAAAATTGCTGACAGGATTTAAATCTGTCCTTTGGGGAAAAAAGTTGCGCCTTTCAGTGTTCACGAAGGTTACTTTTGAAAAGAAAAGGGCTTTTAATTTTATTCCACCATGTCTTGGGATGCATTTCCAGGATACTTTTGATTTGAATGAATGAAATCAGGAACAAATTAGGAGGAACTTTAGAAAGGGCCCGTCTCAAACACTTGAAACAAAAATATTGACATTTTTTATTACAATGCGAATTGCTTTTTTTTAGTCATGCCTAGCCATTCAACATATGCTGATAGCAATTATAAAATCTGAATAAGCGATTCATAGATTTCATAGACATTAGGGCTGGAAGGGACTTCGCGAGATCATCAAGTCCAGCCCCCCGCCCCAGGGGCAGGAAGTCAGCTGGGGTTAAACGATCCCCACAAGATACGCATCCAGACACCCTCTGAATGAGTCCAGGCAGGTGCTTGCACCACCTCGGGGCAAGGGGCGGGCAGTCTGTTCCAGACCCTGGACACTTGGATGGTGAAGAGGTTTTTCCTTATGTTCAATCTAAATCGGCCTGCCAGGAGTTTGTGACCTTCCACTGAACCCTGTTATCCCTTGGGGAGTCCTGGTGAGCAACTGTTCTCCCAGATCCTGGTGCACCCCCTATATACTTACAAGCTGCCACCAAGTCCCCCCTGAGCCTTCTCTTCTCCAGGCTGAAGAGTGCCTAGTGCCTCAGCCTCCCCTCGTAAGGCTTGCTCTCTTGGCCTCTGATCATGCGGATGGCTCTCCGGACTCTCTCAAGGTTATCCGCATCCCTTCTGAAGTGGGGGCCCAAAACTCGACACAGTACTGCAGCTGCTGCCTTGCTAAGGCCGAGTATGGCAGGAGGAGGATGTCCCTGGTTTTGCTCGAGATGCATCAGTGCCAGTGTTTGGTTTGCCTTGCCAGCCACTGCGTCGCATTGGTGGCACATGTTCATCTTGTGGTAGATCAAGACCCCGAAGTCTCTTCTGGTTGTGGTGCTAGCAAGTGTGCACTGCCGAACCTATAAGTATGCTGGTGGTTTTTCCTCCCGAGGTGGAGCACCCTGCACTTTTCTGCATTAAATGCCAACAGGTTTTGGTCCCCGCACCTTGCGAGCCCGTCCAGGTCGGCCTGTATCCCCAGCCTGTCCTCCAGCGTGACTGCCTTCCCCCACAGTTCAGTGCCGTCCGTGAACTTTGCAGATCCGCATCTGACGCCCAAATCCAGATCATTAATGAAGATGTCGAAGAGTACTGGCCTGAGTACTGAGCCCTGAGGGACTCTACTGGTCACCTTGAGCCATTGACTTACTCCCATCAACTAATACTCCTTGGGTCCGGCCCCAGAGCCAGTTCCCCAGCCGTCGGACCGTGGGATGGTCAAGGCCACAGGTCTCCAGCTTAGCCATGAGGACATTGTGGGAGACCAAGTCAAAGGCCTTCTTGAAATCAAAATATATGACAGGCAGTGCCTTACCTGACCACAGAAGGAGATGAGGTTGGTCAGGCAAGACCTTTCAGCGATAAAGCCGTGTTGGCCGGCACTCAGAAAGTTACCTTCTGTCAGCCTGTTGCTGATGGTTCCCTTGATGATTTTCTCCAGGATCTTTCCAGGGGTGGACATCAGATTGAGTGATCTGTAATTCCCTGGGTCTTCCTCCCTTCTTTTCTTGAAGATTGGGACCACGCTGGCTCTTTTCTGTTCTTCTGGTACCTCTCCCGAGCGCCATGAGTTATCAAATATCTTCCCTGCAGGGTGCACTATGATGTCCACTGGCTCCTTCAGGACTCTTGGTGCATTCTGCCCAGGCCAGCGGACTTAGCGGATGTCAAGCCTCTCGAGGCGTTCCCTCACTTGATCTACGTTGATTGTGGGCCCATCTCCCGCCCTCTGGATGCTTTGCATCCTGCCCAGCAGGGTGACGCCCTTCGGTGGGTGGAAGACTGATGCAGAGTAATCATTTAGGAGATCGAACTTTTCCTGAGCGTCAGGCGTCAGCTGCCCCATTTGATTTAACGGGGGCCCGTTGTTGCCTTTGTTCTTTCTCCGACTTCCCACCTATCTGAAGAAGGACTTTTTGTGTCCTTGATTCCCAGGGCTAGCCTCAGTTTGGTTTCTGCCTGATCTTTTCTGCTTCACTCTCTACAGGTGCGGGCTAGTGCTGTGTACTTGGTGATGAGTCCCATTTTCCATCCGATCCAGGCTGCTCTTTTTAGTTTCAGGAGATCCAGAAGTTCCCTACTGAGCCAAGTTGGTTTCTCAGCCCACTGACTGCATTTCCTGCGGGGCACGATGGGCTTTCCTTGTACTTCGAGGATTGCGTCCTTAAGGAACCACCGTTCCTCATGGACTCCCCTTTCGGAGGGGCCATGGTCTCTTACTGCCTGACTGGCCAGTCTCCTGAGTTTGTGAAAGTCAGCCTTCCCAAAGTTGAGGATTTCTGTTTTACTGAGAGACTTGCCTGCCCTGCGTTGGACAGAGAAAGTGATCAGCTCATGGTTGCTGCCACCAGACTTCCCATTGATCGCTCACCAGATCATCCCCTTTGGCCAGAACCAGATCCAACAGTGCCTCTCCCCTAGTTGGCCCACAGACCTCTTGCATTAGGTAGAGCTCATCAATGCAAGCAAGGAAGCTACGTGACTGGTCAGATTTGGCGGTGTGCTCTTTCCATGAGATGTCAGGGAGGTTGAAGTTGCCCATGGTGACCATGCATTGGGAGTGTGCAGCCTTAGCCAGTTCCCTATTGAATTCATGATCCAGCTCTTCCTCTTGGTTGCGAGGTCTGTAATAGACTTCCCTTCCCTATGCTCTCCTTGTATTTTAACCCAGAGGATCTCAAGACACCCTCCCAGGTTGCTAAACCTGGTTTGAAGGGAAATGTACTGCTCCTTCATGTAGAGAGCTACACCCCCACCCCTCTTTCCAACCCAGTCCCTCCTGTGCAGGGCATAGCCTTCTATACCTATGGACCGGTGATGTGTGGATTCCCACTAGGTCTCCGTTATCCCTTAGAGATCATAATTGTCGCTCAGGAGAAGGGCCCGTTCCTCTTGCTTGTTTCCCAAACTCCTGGCATTTGTGTACAGGCAGCAGAGCCTGCCATGGGAAGCCCCGGGCTTCCCTGTGCGCTGGGACCTGACCTTTCCTCGGGCTGTTGTCGGAGTAGGTTCTCTTGGGATAACCAACCTGTTAATACCATGGTTGACATGACCTGGGCTTGGACTGTTAGTTGACCATCCCGTCCCGTCCCGTCCCGTCCCATCCCCCAGTGATCCTAGTTTGAAGCCCTGTCAAGTGGCCTTTCCCAGTGTGGGAAGTCTGAGGGTTGCCATTTAATCTGATTTGTCCATTTCTCATCTTCTTGGCATCACAATTTAATGCAGTTTTAGCAGGCAGTTCTCGGGTGTTTAGAGGGGAAAACAGCAACAGCTAAAAAAATTACTCAGAATTTCAGAAAGGGGGGGATTTTAAAGCTCCCAAAGTGTCTTCAGTGGGATCTCAATGCAGCCTTTGAAATACAAGTATAGGTGCTGGGTAGGCCACGTCCTTGCATGTGTATGGCCCACTTCTCTGATGGGGTCTTTCCCTGGGCTAAGGGGTCAGGACTCCTGGGTTCTGGCTATGACCTGGGGAGGGGGCTCTTGTGACTTAGAGAAGGGAAGCTGGGTGTCAGGAGAGGTAGGTTTGCTTCACAGCTCTTGGGACCTAGTGGCTAGAGCAATGAACTAAGAGCCAGGATGCCCGGGGAACATTCCCGGCTTGAGATGGACAGGGGGATTCAGGGAGCTAAAGCATGGAGTACTGGGCACGAGGATCACTAGGATCTGGGTGAGACTGTGAAGGGGTTCCCTCCTCTCTTCACACCTCACTCTCCCCAAGCAGCCAGCTTGATGGAGCCCCCAGTCCTTGCCCACTGAGTGCTTGGCAGCAGGAAGGCCACGTTTCCCACTAGGGCCTGCCAGGCAGTGCAGTAGTATAAATAAGAGGAACAAGAAATTAAGTCTGGTGTTTCGCAGGCAGCCCCCCTCCCCTGCCTCAACAAGCACAACCATCAAAGTCAATGACTAAGAATAAAACCAAGTCTTTAAAAATATCCCCCAGGATCCTTCCTCAGCCTGCAGAACTGCCAGCACTTCTGCTGGTCACCTAGCAGGCTGGGCTGGAGTCTGGTCCTACGTGGCTCACGGTCTTAATTCGTCTACACAGAGGAGCGGCAGACTGAGGTGGGAGTAGCAGATGCAGCAGATCAACCCCAGCCCCTGTCCCAGGAGCTGGCAGCGCCCCAGCCCTGCAATCCTCCTGGGGCAGGGAGATCCTGCCGGGGCAAGGTAAAGGACACGGCACCTGCAAGGGGCAGAGAGATGGCTCCCACTCCCGGGAGGGAGCTCTGGCGACAGTGTGTGCTGGGGGAACACAGGTGGGCGGATGGATGGAGGGAGGGTGTGGGAAAGGGCAGACGGGCACAGTGCACTCTGTGGGGACATGAGGCCTGGCCTTTCTTTCCTTCACCCATAAACAACATGGCATGTTAGTGCTGAGAGTAGGGAGACCCCACTCCGTGCTGCTAGGCCAGGCTGCAGCCCTGCGCCCTGTGCATGGCCATCAGTGCAGAAATCTCTGGGAGGCACATGCCCCCCCGTCATTGCCTATGCCCCCCTTTCTTAAGTGTTATTTCTGGACCATCACGGCTCCAGCACTCTTACACTATGGAAACATAAAGGGCAGTTTTCTCCGGAAAGCTTGTCCACCGTGTATCCCCATTATACAATTGGTCCAATAAAAGTACTAAACCCCTCCTTTTTTCTCCCATTTCCCACCTAGTGTCGCCTATGTTCCCACCCCAGGGTAGCCACTCTATCCTCCCATCATCTTTGCCCCTCCAGTATCACCTCCTGAGCCCAGAGCCAGGGCCACATATATGGGGAGCCTTGGGAATGCTGGAGCAGGTCCTGCCAGGGGCTAGGCTGGAGCCATGTGCTTGTGGCAGGCCCCAGGTTGCTCGTTCTTGCTGCAGCACAGGTGGGAAATGAGGAGGCTGTGGCTGGGGAAGACCGTGCTGCAGCCAGTGCAGTGGTAGATGCGCTTGTCAATGCAGTTTGATGCCTGGGTCAGGTTGGGTTTGCGGCCAACGCTCTTGCTGCACTGGTGGCAGCGGTGGGGCTTCACGTCCATGTGAATGCTCTGGTGGTGGGTGAGGGTGGAGCTCTGGCTAAAGGTCTTCCCGTGCTGAGGGGCTTAGTCTGAATGCCGTTTTCCCTTTGTCTGCCACACAGAAGAGTCCTGCATTATCATCGGCAATCCCCTCCCCATGCAGACACCTGCAGAATGCAATCAGGTCACTTCTTGGGCTCCCCTTGGGCTGTTGATGATGGGAGTAGAGGTATGGGCGCAGCTGTCAGCCCTTTCCAATTGTCAGACCAGATTTTCTGCTACTTCCCAACTTTAGCTGTTTCTGAAAATGTTCATGTTCTACATCCCTCAGCCTGCTTTTTGTTTGTTGGCTTGTTTTTAACTTGTCTAAAATGGTTCTGGCACTCCTGAGCATACGATTTAGGGCAAATACATTGTTCTATTCACATTAAAAAATAGATCTTCCCACCGGTTTGGCAGGGAGCTCTAGGTCAGTGTTTCTTAGGCTTTTTAGGCCTATTATTCAAAATAATAATAATAAATTGTATCCCTCCCACCCTTCTTACAGTTATTATAAGAGTTAAAAGCAAAGCCAGGCAATGGTATTTATTAGTGGATGCATTTCACTAGGGTGATGGAAATAACTTGACTTGGAAAGAAAAGGGTGCAGTTGGCAAGATTTATTTTGCTTTAGATCAGTGATTCTCAACCTTTTTAGACTTAAGGTGCCCCTCAAAAGACAGAAGGAATCACTTGGGAAATGTCAGATTATTTTTCATTCAATTTTTGACTGCAGAAAGATGATAGAATCTTTTTTTCCTCCTGAAAAAGACCACAGTCTGCCCACAACAGGTCCAGATGTTTTTAACATTGGATTCCTATTTTAAATCTTCGTGTTTATTTTGTGGATCACATTTGCACACCTAACAGTGTTAACTCCTGGTTGAGCATCATCACTTTAGATTATAATCATGGGTGACTGGTGCCACCTTAGTCTCGGGGGGGGAGCACTTGCCCTCCCAGCGACCAGTCAGCAATGGGGGTGCGGGGGAGAGTCTTCTGACGGGGGGATTTCCCCTGCATTGATTGTATTCCAGGTCCTCATAGCTCCTATCGATGACTGCATTTTATACACAGCATAGCCACCAAATGACTGGCTACATTTCTGAGGCTGCAGGATGTGTGTGTAGTGTGCTGGTTCTCCTGCAGTTGCTGGTTAGGATTTAGGAGTGTACAAAAGGACCTGTGGGATATAGTGTACTGGAAGCAGACAGCCAATCAACAGTGGCATATGTTGCAGAAAGAGGGCTAATAGAGTATGGGGATATATTAACAAGAGAGTCACCTGCAATCACGGGAAGTGATTTGTCCACTCTATGCAGCAGTGGTGAAGCCTCACCATAAGTAGGGTCTAATGTTGTGGAAAGATGTGGAAAATTTGGTAAGGGTCCAGCTGAAAGCAACAAAAATTATCACATGTCTAGAGAACAAGACTTGCAAGGAAAGGTTGGAGGAACTGGAATTATATTTTATTTAGAGAAAAGGGATTTCCTAACTTAGAGTCTCTGTTCAGGTTGCACAGAGTCCACTGGACTGTTGGCAAAGGCTTTGGGAGGGGTGTGTGTGTGTGTGTATGTGTGTGATTCCTGCCCCCCGCCCCGGCTCTGTTGCAACAACTGGAGGCAGGTGCAGATTGTACAATTTTGGCTTTCTCATATCTTTTTGTGAGAGGCAGAATGATTGGACCATCACAGCTACAACATCACTTCCATCTTGTTAGCATCGTTATTAATGTCCTATACTTGGGACTTTTCCAGTCTGCTTATACTCATGGCACAGATTTTTTCCTTACAACTAATTTTTTCCGTTTGCAGCAGCAGGCATGTCTATGAGCATTTCAGGTTTTTTCAAATGGTTTCTTCTTTTCCTTTATTGCTGGGGACAGATGTCAGCAGTGCAATCTGCCTTGTCTTTTGATTATCTTAAGGTGGTCTTTTGAAATTTTCTGAGTCTTTTTTCTCCCTCTAAATTTAGGGGAGTGATCTTTAGCTCTTTCACAGGTACAGTCCCTCAGTGTAACTGCATTTTCAGCTCTTCAGCAGGGTTGGAGTGTTGTAGTGGTGATGGGCAGGGAAATGGGAGAAAAAAGGGGAGTTTTTAGTACTTTGATTGGACCAACTGTATAGTGGGGAGACATGTTAGACAACCTTTCAAGGAAAAAGTGCCCTTTATGTTTCCATAGTATGAGAGCACTGTAACTGTGATGGTCCAGAAATAACACTTAAGAAAGGGCATTTAACTCCAGCTTCAAACCGACAAGTAACAAGTAGTCAGCAGACAGAGGGAGCCTGTCTGGATAGCAGGTTTGTGCATGCACACCAGCTACAAAGAGCAATGACTGGAAACATAAAAGCCAGAAGCAAGCATTTCTTACAGTGATATCAGACCAACTGTGCAGCTGGGATCAAGTTATAGACTCCAATAAAATAAGAGCTGCCCCTCCTTCCATTCAGCTGTAAGTGTCTCATTTAGTTTAGTTGCTGCATTTCCTACTATGTGGAGGAGGGCACCACAGCCAGTCCCCGCTCCCCTCTGCTGCCTGCTCCATCCCTGGGGGGCGCACCTCAGTGCATTGTGGGATGGAAAAGAGGAGGCTGGGAGGAGGCTGGAAGCTCAGGTAAGAGGGAGGTTGGGTGGGATGCAATGCCCCCCCCCAGGTGAGTGCCTGCCCAGAGGCTGGCAGGGAATGGGTTAAGGGGAGGAGTTCCACACGCACATGCATGCACGCATGCTTGGGGATTGTGTCTGCAAGAAAATGAGGGTCAGGAGTGATTTCAGGAGGTCACATTTAGACCAACCCCCTGGTCCAAGCAAGCAGGTCTGAGCGCCTGTGTCCCTGCATGCCTCTGTGTGAACCTGCATGAGGCTGTGCCTGTTTGTGCACCTGTATCTGTGTGGTTGCGTCGACATGAAACACTTACTGCACAGTAGCTCAGCATTTCCCAACCTTTTCTGTCCCACAGCACACGGGACGCAGAGCAGGAGTGGTGGTGAGCGGTTGAATGCGCAGCGGTTGGGGCTATCGGTGCGGGGCCAGCCAGGACACGGTGGCAGTGGTGGTGGTGGTGGGGCAGCAGTGGCAGCACTGCCTGTAGCCATGCCCCCCCACGATTCCACGGCACACCTGGATGTGGCTGATGGCACACCAGCATGCTGTGGCACACCGGTTGGGAAATGCTGCAGTAGCTCATTGGTACTACGCAGTAGCATCACTGAGCATGAACCGTGATGCAATGCTACTGCGCAATAGTAATGAGCCACTGTGCAAGAAAAGTCACTAGGCAACCATGCAGGGACAGTCCTGTACTGTAACGCCAGTTACTGCACAGTCATTTAGTACTTGGTTATGTAAGTACTAAATGACTGCACAGTAACAACGGCACAGTAACAACTGCAGTCAGCATCTCGTGTAGACACAAACTGTGTGTACCTTTGTGTGCCTGTTTGTATGAGCCTGGCTGTGTCTGCGTGCCTGGGCCTGCACCTGGCCCTCTGTCCGTGAGTCTGTCTGCGTCTGTGTGAGCCTGTCTGCATGTGCCTGTGTGTCCATGTCTCTGTATATGTCTGTCTGTGTGAGCCTACCGGGGGTGGGGGGTGTGCATGTGTCTGTCCTCACATGAAAGCCCCTCCATACCGCTCAGCATCCTTGTTGCCCTTCTCTGGACCTTGTCTAGTTCCTGACCCTGGCTGAGGTGCGGGGACCAGACCTGTGCACAGGCTCCCAAGTGCTGTGTTGCAGGGGCAGCCCTGCTGGGCTCTGCCGCACATGCTCCCTGGTGCCAGCTAGGGGAATGGGGTTGTGGGGGTAGGGAGTGTTGCCCCCAGCCTGGCTAGGCTCTGCCCCTGATTTGCTGCTGTTGCTTTTTCTGCCCTGGAGCTGCCTCTCCCTGCAATTCTCCCCTGCAGTCAGACATGCTGGCTTCCGCTAAGTTGAGCCAGTTGCTTCTGTTCTCCCTGCCTTGGGTGCTGCCCAGCCCTGATGGGAGGAGGAGCAGGAGGACTGCAGGTCTGGATTGAGAGGCGCTGGGGGGGCAAGGCAGGGGGCTTCGGATCAGGAGTGACCAGCACTGGGGGGCGGCAGGGGCAGCGGGTCGGGAGCAAGGGGCATCGGCAGGGCTGGGGGGGGGCAGGGGTCTGCAGGTCGGAAGTGAGGGGCACCTGGAGGAGGAAGGAGCTGCAGGTGAGAATGAGGCCCCCGGCAGGGCAGGGGCTGTGCATTGGGAGTGAGGGTCTCTTGCTGGGCTGTGGGGAAAGGGATTGTGGGTGCGGGGCACTGCCAAGTTTTCAGGGGGACAAGGGGGCTGTGTGGTGGGTGCGAGAGGCAATGGCAGGGCTGGGGGGCAGGGGGCTGCAGGTCGGCAGTGGGGCACGGGCACTGTGTTGGGTTGCAACTTAGAGACAAACTAAATGAGAGATGCATGGTGTAAACT